>NC_066319.1:1270000-1570000 GCF_022539315.1 Serinus canaria
CTTCATGCCTTCGTTACCTAACCTATCATTTGCCTTAAAAGCATTTTCATAGGTCTATAAAAAATGCTGCTTCCAAGCTCTTCTGCCTTTCCTCCTTTTTCCTCTTTATCACAACTTCGTAATTTATACTCCTGTATTTCCACTGCCTGCTTCACAGAGATTACTCTGTACTGTTCTGTGCTTTCAAAGAGTTCCCAAGTTTCAAGTCTCTGGAATCTCCTGCTTTTCATCTCTCCTAAGAGCACACTTATTTTTCAAATCCTTGCTGCTTGTTGTGGTTCTGTTAGCTGGACTGTAAACCTCCCTCAGCTGAGGTCCTGATTGATTTTTCTTTGCATTATGTTCCATATAGTCATCATGTTCTGCCAATAATAACAGCATGCATATTTAAGAGCCAAAAATCTATGTTCAAATGTCAAATGCCACCTGAATTCTTGTACTTTCTCAGTAAGGCTTGTTAGCTCAGCCTCACTGTCACAGCAAGACAAATAACATGAACTCTGCTTCGTACCTGGCTAACTTGAAGAAATCATCAGCTCTGTTTTCACCTGAGTGCAGGATGCAACAAAGAGAAATGCTTAGCACTATTTAACACAGGAGTCTCAAAAAATGTTTAGGGATGGATCCAGAGGCACCTGACCCAAGTAGTGCAAACATGGTGTGCTCATGTGCCTTGAGAGCTAGTCACAGGAGTCCCTTCAGAGAATGGAAATTCACTGAACCCTGCAGCCACCTAACTCTGCAAATAGCAGGATGAAGTTGGGTCTGGAAGTGAGCTGGAGGACTGACTGAACCAGCATGGGAAATTACCTCATGTTATTGAGAAAATTATATGAAGCCTACAGAACGAGATCCTAGGGGGAAAATGAAAATTCTTCACCAGAAAAATCCCCTGCACAGGCATAGGATGGAAACAGTGGATTCTGCAGCAGCCTGGCACTGCAGGCTTGTGGTGTCAACACCATCCAACAGCACCCCAGAGCTGCAGGAAAGTGGGGGTGAAGGAGCAGAGCCTACAAGACATAAGCTACCTCCAGTACTCAGCTGTGCATGGCATGGCTGAGTGCTTATTTCTGACAGAACTTCAGAGCTCTGAAACACCAGAGAAAACTCACACAAGAAGAGTAAGAATGGAGAGAGGCCAAAAAAAAAATCTTAGGAGAAAAAGATTATTTAAAGAAAGGTGGTTGTTTTGCCCAGGGGAGGGAAGACTTAGGGGGAGCATCAGCAGAACATTTCACATTCTTGAAGACTGTCACACGGAGAAGAGCAGTCAGCTCTCCGTGCCCAAAGAGAGCAGAACAACTGATGCAAGATTCAGAACAGGCACCAGCAAATCTCCTGAAAGCTACAGCCAGCCAGACTGCACAAAAAGCTGGGAGAAGGAAGGGTGTGGGTCTGTGGGTCAATGAGCACCAAAGGGCTCCCAGAACACCGGGAACCTGTCGGGAATGCCAGGCAAAGCTCATTCAGCACCAGGCAGGGCAATGGAGGAGGAGTTCCTGGCAGGTCTGCTTTGGAGACCCTTACAGATGTGTTTATTCAAGGACGATTTGCCTGTCGCTCTGAATCTGCCTTGTAATAGATAATAGGTATTTTAACTCAGCTTTTTTACTAAAAGGTATTCATTCTCTTGATTTTATTTCTAAGGTTTATGTGCATGGATATTTTCTTTGGTCTAGTGAAGCTTTAACAGTGGAAAAGTAATGGATAAATCATATTGGGTCTCACTCCTTTCAGTTTTAAACATGAGTCAATTTCAGTTAAAACTAAGCATATTATTATATCAGCAATTATTCCATTCTAATTGAGAATTTTGAATTACAATTGCAAAACAAAGTAGCTTTAGTAAAAAAAGTATGTTAAAAAGTATGTAAAAAAGTATGGTTTCAAACAGATCTGTATTGTCTCTTGTGTATTTTCAAATAATAAAAATAATTTTATTCCACTTCTGTTATGAGTCTTAATAAGCCAATTTTAAAATTTAAGAGTCCACCTGCCAACCTTATTGTGCTTTGAATTGCATGGTTTTTACTTCCTCTCATATTTTTTCCCATGTAATCAGCACAGCCACCAGAGCCATGTATGCATTACATGGCCAAATCACATCAAATAAGACACATCAAATATTTTAGCCTGATCCAGCAACATGATCATGACATATTACATGTTGCAATATAAGAGTAGTGTGGATAAGAATAATGATAATAATTAATATTTTATTTAGATTATAGACATTAGAACCTGTCCACATCTGTCACAAATTAGATTGCATGCAAAAACAAAAATCCTACAGATCTCATTTCATCCATCAGACAAATGCACCACACATTTTCCTTTTGCCAACAAAACTATTCAGAACCTCTTAAAGAAGGCTGGTCAGACTTGAAGGTATCTTAGTCTACATCTGATAGTTTGTAAGACAGACTTTACCTTTTTAAAAGTTCAACTTCCACTGAATGCCCAACAATTTCATTAAACTTACTTTTACATCAGTGTTTCTGCAAAGCTCTAGTGAAGGTAGACATGAGCCATGAATACCACTATAGTATGACATCCAAACCTGCTTTTTATTATTTAAGAAAAACATTTAAGAAGTCATTTTAGTGCTTGTTGTCTAGGTCTGTCAAGAGGAATAAATGGGAACTCTGTCAGAAGGTGAAAGCCTCAGTATGACATGCTACTCGAAAAAGCAAATTGGTGGATAAGCTTTTAGGAATGTTTCTAATACAGTTAGAAGTAGAATTTGAAGAACTCCTACCATGGGCAGTAGGAGTTTCGCTTTTCATTGCAATCAATAGTTAAAATATTTTCCAACATGAACAGAACCACTCTGCCAACAGCAAACCTTTCCAAAACTGCATATTAATTCCATTTTCAATGTCAGGGTCTGCAAAAAGACCTTGGGATATGCCAGACTTCAGCCACCAGCCTGCAAAACCTAATGTTAGAAGCAGTAAAAATTAAAATTGACTGATTTACTTGTATTTAAGCAAAACTATCTCTTTTCTTGCACGAGCCTGGAAGAGGCAAACCTGGAAGACTTGATTTCATACCCCCTAGTGAAGGCAAACAGCACAGAGGCAGTGCAAAGTGCTGGACTGAGGGCCACCTGATGCAGGATTCTCTGTGCTGCAATGAGTGAATGCCCAGATGTGTGGTTCAAGTGCAGGCAGAGCATTCATCTGGGGGCAAATTAATGCAAATTCCTTATGCACACAGCCTGACCTTGACCTTAGGAGGGGCTGTGCCAGCTGTACTGGGAGCCCTCCAGATGTCAGGATGGGAACACAGAGTGCAGCAGCAGCATTCAGAGTCCTCCCAAGGAAATGACCAGTTAATCCCAGTGCCTTTTGGTGTGCAAAGCACAGCCTGGTTTGACAGGTAGGCAAGGAAACACACATTGCTCACCTTGAAGCCATTAATAAAGCATCGATGGAGTTAGCATCACCCCACCCCTGTCAGTGCTCAGCTGCTATTCCCAGCCTAAATAAATCAATCCTCCCAGCTTAAAACAGGCTTGCACTTGCTTTTTTAGTTTATAATATAGAGATACATATAAATTATACATATTGAATATAGTATATAATATCATATAATAGATAATATTATATAATATTATATTATATCTTCTGTATAAGAATAAAGTATGAAATTCATAAGAATAAAGTATGAAATGTATAAAAATTATGAAATATATAAAAAATTATGAAATGTATAAAAATAAGGTATGATACATATTATATCTATATTAATTTATACTATTTATACATACAGCCCGTATAACTGGGCACTAATTTTTTTTTTTGCTTATTTTTGCTCCTTTTTTTTGCCTATTTTGTGTTTTTTTGCTTATTTCATCAGACTATTTTTTACCACAAGCAAGAAACAAACATCTTCTCCCTGTATTAACTCATTTGATGAATAAGAACTCACCCGCCATTCACAAATCCTCAGAGAAATCCAGCCTGAAGCAGACATCATTACAAATGGAAAGCAGGAATGTTTTTGACAAGAGGTCTGGTCAGAAAGCAGAATCAGCAGCAGTGTTGGCTTGGGGCTGCATTTAACTGGGACTATTGAAATGGAAAGGAAAAGGCATTTCAGCCTGGTGCTCACATGCTATGCTCCTCTTCCACCCTCCCAGCTCAGCAAGGCCATTCAGTTTTGTCAGTGTGCAATATTTAGCCACATACTTTATTTTCATTTCAAAAGTACAACAGGAATCTTAGTTGAAACTACCAAAAAAACCCGAAAAAACAGCTGAACAGCTAGTCTGAAAAATTCATTTGGAGAGGGCAGCCTTGAGATGACTCCAAAAAGTACCTAAGATAGCCCTGCCCAGCATGGCTCTGGCCCAATAAATTACATTTCTTTCCTAAACGATATCTCATTTTGGAGAAATACCTTGATCTTGATGAGAATTCTAAAGTGAGCTGATGCTTTACAGGGGAGACTGATTTGCACCGTGGGTGTGAACAGACAGAAACTTCACCTCCCTGGCTTTGTTTACACAGTCTAGCCTTAAGACAAGCAGATCCTGATCTACAAGTATCTAAATGTATCATGCACTTGGATTATTATGTCTGGAACTCAAAACCCCTTTACACTGTGATGCTTAGTTCAGGGACAATGTCTGGTTAGTCAGAATTTGTTATTCAGCAAGTACAACATATGGGCTGCCATTTCATTGAACTTTCTCTAAGCAGAGCGTGGAAATCACCTTGTCATATTCCAATATCCAGCTAATAAATTCAGAGAGATAATGAAGCTGTGGTACTTGGACAAATATTCAGTGCAGCCCCACACAAATCCCAGACATCATCCCTAAAAACAATCACTGTAACTAATGGAAGTTGTGTTTGTCTGTAGTGTATTATAGACTCATGAGAAGCACTCCAAGAATATTTATTTTCATCTTTTAACATGGTATTTATTTTAAGATTAGGATAGCCATTTAATTTTGCTTGCACTGTGTAGACCAATGTTGCTTTAATAATAAAATTATTTTTAAAAATAGCACAAGAGGAATTCTGGAAATGAATATTATATCATAATTAGTAACCCCTAAATATTAATTTCAATGCTTCAGGGGCCAAATATTCAAGGGCCTGTGATGTCCTTAAATAATTCAGTCTGCATCCTTCCAGTAGATATCTGAGCCATAAAATATTCACAAACACTTTGAAGACTGGAATAGCGTCAGAGCTCAAATTAGAAAATTTCCCTTTAATGTCACCCTTACCTTAATTTCTGCCATCTTATTTCAGGTTATTTCCCCATCTCTAACTAGGTAATAATGATAGTACAAAAAAAGGATCTTCTCTTTAGAACTCAGAATGTCATATGAAAGAAACAAGCAAACTCTGCTTTTGACTTACAACCCACTGCCTTCCAAAGAGGAAAAGTGGCCTGCCCAAGGAAATGCATGGATAACAGATTTCAGGACCTCCCAGCTTCTCACTCTAGCAAAAACAACATGAAAACAAAATTTTAAATCAGTAATATTACTATACTACACCAGTCAGGCAAATCTCACTGCCCTTTCACTGCCTTAACTCATGCTCAGGACTTCCGGCTGTCTAACTCTAAGACTTCTGATCAATGACAAAAGAAAGCTAAAAACAAACAAACAAACAAAAAACCCCAAAACAAAACAACCCCCCCCCAAAAAAAAAAAAACCACCAAAAAAAACCCAAAAAACCCCAAAAAAACTAAACAAAAAAACCAAAAAACCCCAACCCCCCCAAAAAACCAAAACAAAGACAAAAAACAACTAACACAAAAAACCAAGAAAAACCAACAAAAATCACCCCAAAAGCAACAAAACCCCCAAAAAACCAACAAATCCCCCAAAAAAGCAAAAAAAAAAAAAAAAAACCAAAACCAAAAACAACCCCCCCCCCAAAAAAAACCCCAAAGCCCCCCTAAAAAAAAAACCCAAAACCCAAACCCCCCCCCAAAAAAAAAACCCTTAACCAAACAAACCCCCCAAAACCAAAAAACAACAAAACCCCCAAACTAAACACCTTACTGGAATATTTTACATTTCTATTTATAAGGTTCAATAAACCATCTGCTTTCCTTTTCCCATTTTCTGGCTACTGACTAGCAGAAAGAAAGGCATTCCTGCACTTTTTGACCATGGCATTTCTAGCAACTCCCACCTACTTCACAGGAAGTCTTCTGAAGAGCAATTGTGGTCAGTTTTGAATTCTGTTCTCATTCTTTTTACACTGCAAGCACCTAAACCCTGCCTGCTTTTCCAAACTGCAGGCATAGCATCTCTCAAGTCTGCAGGTGAAATGTATCTATATGCATACATTCAGTAGTTTTGCACTAATATTAATGGGACACACTCTCGCTTTTAGGAGCTCATAATGCCACATAAAAGCTGGAAATTCGAGTTGTCAGTAATTGATAAATGGCAGTGACATTCAGTAACAGGAACAATCATCAGTCATCTTCTGCTTAAGATGGTGAGTGGATGTTTTTGAAAATACCTCGCACCTAATTGCACAACTGCATGTGTCCTTTTCAAAAACCCTAAGCTGAAGGACATACAACAAAAGCTTGTTACTACACCAGATAATTATGAAATGCTCATATTCTGCAGTGAAGGAGGTGGCAGAAATACCTTCTGAACCACCCACAACTCTGGTTCTCTTTGGAAAAATCTGTTACAGGAGTAAGTCCCTCCCACTCCGAAAAAGGTACAGCCAAGTCTGTAAAAGGCTGTCGCTGGTACTTTTAAGTGTTGCTTTAGCTGAGCACAAAAGTGAGTCTATTTTACTATTTTTTGATCAAAAATCATAAAAAATTAGAATGAAATTGATATTGTGAACTCATAATTGAAGATGCAATGCATACACAAAGTTTGCTTTCAATGTAGAACAGAAGACTATTTCCCCTTTCACCTCTTCAACTCAGTCAGCTTTAAGTGTTTATTGAGTTCAGTGTTTTGATTTCCAATAATGCTTTTTTTCTCCCCTGAATGAGAATGTCCTCTATGTGGTACCTGCACTTAGGTAAAATTCATTGGGAAACCAAGGCCAGACAGATTTTCTTGGTGAACACTTGAGTTTCCAAAACAAATTATATGTAATTCACTGTGAGCAGAACTTTCAGGAACTCAGCTTTAGTTATCTAAATTAAAATCTCCCCAAGTCAGGTTTCCTAAATCTCATTTGGCCTTTAGTATACAAATGTGTCCCCAGTAGCAGAATGAGCCGCAGCCCAAGTAACAGTTGCCTGAATTCAGCACTGAAATTCCATCTAACTTGTAAAACTTCCTGCATTTGACTTCCTAAATTCAGAATTCTTTTATAAAACAAACTCTAAATCACAAACAGGCTTTTCAGCATAAGAACCCATTGTCATTTGCCTCTGGAGCATTAAGAGTGGCAAGGAATTAATGTCAACTAAAGGGTTTATATTTAGGTTTTTGGTGGTGCATACCCTTTCCTTCCCCTTTCTTCAGGCTGCCCAACACTCAGGAGTCCTTGTTAGGCCACAGACTTGATTAATGGTTTCTGGGCAATTAATCTCCCTTGAGCTCATCAGTCTGTTCCCAGAAAGTTCTACTGCCCAAGGAATTTCTGCTGTCTATGAGAAGAAGGCCTTGAAACATTATTTGCCAGAATCACAGCCAGAGTGAATCAATATTAATGTAACAGGACTTTTGAGGAAAATCCCAGTTATTGGCACCTCAGATTATGGGCAGGACGGGGACTGGCAGGGGACTGAAGCCAAAGGACTGGCAGACCATGAGCAGCAGTCCCGTGACACCCTCTGAGCTTTCCTGGAGCACTGTGGAGCATCTCCCTCTGAAGGGGAAGTGTCCAGAATTTGCCAGCCCTCAAATTTGGGATGCTCAGAGGGCCACCAACACAAGGAGACAACAGGGCTGATACCCACCTCTGATGCCTTGTGCAGGCTGCCCTGGAGCAGAGGCTGGACAGAGCTAAAGAATAGAGCAGGGATTTATCCAAAGGATCTCCTCCATGGACCCACCTTGGGCAGCACCAGAGCCCAGCCAGGGCTGCACCCAAGATGAACCAAAATGGCCCCAAAATGCACGAGCGCTCCCGGGGTCTCTCCCTGGGATCAGTTCTGCTCCATTTGCACCTTGCAGTTCATTGTCCCATCCCAGCTTTAGCCCAGGCAGTCCCACCCTGCTTGTTTTTCTCTCTCCAGCCCACGGGGTTTGTGCTCTTGGGCTGAGATTTGGATCATTTGTCCTTGGTGCCCAGCTGGAGCAGGAATTGTTTTGTCTCCCTGCTCTGTGCACAGAGCTCACCATCCCCTCATGTGAAGCTCAGACCCACCCACTAAAGCAGCACAGAATGTGAAACATAGAAAAGCTAAAAGTTAAGACATCACCTCCTGGAGGCTGAACCCTTTGTCCCGTGAGGCAAAAGCAACCAACATAGCTCACTGGGGAATTTAACACCTTTTCGCATAGTCCTTTGCATCTGTGGGTACCTAAGTGTAGAGTAAATGTTGCCTTCTCAGCTCCACAGTTACTCTTGAGCTCATGTAAATCCTGCTGGATTGTTTTACAAATATTAAATTAGTCAATGATTAAGTGCTGCTAAATCCTTTGGAAATAAATTATTCTAAACTCATTCCATGTAGACTTCCCTTTGTGTTAGCAGTGTTGCTTCTGCATATTTATATTAAATCTGGTTTTGCTAATATCTTTGAGAGTGATTCTTTCAAGTGACCTACACCACATATTTGCACCAAAGTTCAAAACTCACTTATGGGTGGCTTCCCATCATCTTTTTAAGTATGTATTCAACTCCAGTGCAATTTAAGAACACCTCTGGGCTATGTCCCTTCCAGGAAATTGAGAAGAGATGAAATGGAGCCAGCTACTCTTTAACTGGGGATGGTAAGAGTCTCTTTCATATGGTACAGATATTGTCTTTGACTGTAAAATGTACCCTGGCAGTAAGGAGTTCATTTCCTTTTATTTCAGTAGATAGGGATCTTACCTTACAATGTACCACTGATTTTTTTTTACCCTGTCAAAGACACAGAAAGACTGACATTTCACCTGATTTTGGAGTGGAGGGAGTTTTCCTTTTAATTCCTATAGACCTTATCTAGAAGCATTATTACTCTCTGGATCAATACTTACAGCATTCAGAAAATAATCTTAGTGTTTGGAACAGCACAAAAAACCCTAGGATATTAATGAATTAATATAACCTCTTTCTCAGCTCATAGAATTCTAGAAAGCAAGCTAAACTGATTTATCTGGTGATTTTACCTCCAGACTGCTTCAGAACATTTCCAAAGGAAGTGTTAAAAACTCAATATTTAAAATTCTATCATCTTAGCAGTTATGGTGAGTCACACAAACCAAGCAGCATCATCCTTTTTCAGCTGAAGAATGTCAACTCCTACAAAGAATCCTTGGCATACCACCAAGCATGGGTATAGATATGAAATTTCCCAGGTATGATAATTCCCACATGAAAACCTGAAAGTCAGTCTCCTTGAACAATTGGCAGTACAAATTCCTTAAAGGTATTTTAAAAAGATGCTAAAACCAGCAGAGCATTGCTGAAGCACATGAAGTGTGGGGGGGGGTGAAAAACAACTCAAAAAACCAAATCAAATATACACAGAGAAGTTGATTCTCCTAGTTTGTAAGCATCAAATAATGGCCAAATAGCACACCCTGACAAATACATGTCAGGCACCTGTCACTGTCATATTTTCTGAAAAATCCCTTCACCAGGATTTCTTCTCCTGAGAAGCTGAGAAGCCTCAGAGAAAAATGTAAATAATAATTATCTGATTTGCTTCACCTGTGTATGGCTGCTTTGGAATGTGGTCTGGAGATTGTTTATCTAACAGGTGGTTGTTTCATTGGTTCCATGTGAATTGTTTTTAATTAAAGACCAATCACCATCAGCTGTGTCAGACTCTGAGGAGTCAGTCACGAGATTTCACTACCATTCTTGCCAAGCCTTCTGTCTGTACCCTTTCTCTATTTTTTAGTGTAGTTTTAGTATAGCATTCTTTAATATAATACAATACCATAAAATAGTAAATCAGCCTTCTGAGAGCATGGAGTCAGATTCTCAATTCCTCCTTTGTCCTGGGGACCTCACAAACACCACAGGCACCCGCCCCACCTCTGCCAAGAGGGCATTTCAGAGCCACAGAAACCATGTGGGTTCACCTGCTTTCACTCAAGTGAGTGATGCATTTGTGGCTTAGCAGGAAAGCAGCAGAAAGCCAATGAAGAATTAAGCATTGCTATTTCAGATATGCTACAGCTAACAGCACTTCAAGCATCTGTGTCATACAAGTGTCTCACTAATTTAGCTGCAAAATGAAGAACATGCCATACCCCATGTGATGTTGTGCTCCAGTGACACATTTGACAGAAGGAAAAACTGAAGATAAACAACACTTCTTTGCCAGAGATTATGTTAACATCAAAAAGTAAAAACCATAGAAAAGTAAAAATCTTTGGCACTTTTTAGAGATAAGTTTAGAATGCTGCTGCACAAACCATCAGCCTTGCTTGCCCATCCAAATATATCTTTGCAACCTTCTGCTGACCAGCCCTTCTCCATTGCATTGACCATAAGGTATTTGCCATCACATTTCAAGCTCATTATGACTGATTCTTCCCAGCCATCACCTCTCATCAAATATTCAGAGGCCTCCAACCAAGCTGTAGTGACAGCTCCCATCATCTTCGTGTTCATCTTTTAAACAGGCACCTCTAAAACTTCTGTCAAGTCAAGAGCAGACACATCCAGAAAAGCAATTTCTGGTTCTCTTTCATATCTTGCTTAAAATTCTCCTTTCCTATGATGTCAAAAAGAAGAATATTGTGCTGTATGAAAAGAGATAACACGTTGATCAAGAATATTAAATTGTCTCCCTCACAACCTATCTGTAAGTACCTTTGTTTTATTCTGAAGCCATGAATTATTTACTCTTCATGATAAAGCCTTAGAGCTCTGTGGTTTATTAAAGATAAATATGCAGGTCTGCCTCTGAGGTAAAAGAAAAGCACTCAGCAAACCCAGAGAACTTGTTACTCCTTTTCCTCTGGGTGAGTGTAACACAGCTCCACAAGATGGCATTACACATGGCATTGCCAAGTGAGGAATACAGGCACGGCACACTCCCTGTCCTGCTTTGCTCTGGGAGGATGCAGCCCTCAGCAAACCCTCTGCAAACAGCACTCAAAACTTTGACCTCCTTATCCAGAAAACTGACTGCCTTATCCCTGTTCTTAGAAGCAACATGAGAAAACATACACAGGCAATAAAAATACATTAAAACCTACAATTTTTGCCTTTTAGAAAATACAGAGTACTCACTTCACAGGTGATATTTTACTGAGAAACAAACTTCAGGTGAGAATGTATAGGATATTCCAAGCTCTAGGCTCACTGTCACTGAAGAATTAATTCAATTACATCCTGGCCACTGCTGCTTATTGAATTTCTACCAAATACAATTCTCTAGCTGAAGAAATGTTTTCCACACAAGCTGACTGGCCCAAAAAAGGTATCATTTAAATACAGTGAAAATTAGCATGGGACCAAAAGGGAGACTCAGCCTCTCTGTGCCATTAAACAACTTATCTGGCGAGCTATTTTTCCTATTTTGAGAAACGAGTGTACCTAGACTGCCAGAAGGATCAAAGCCAGATTTCTCATAAATTATAATTTTATCAAGTGAAATTAACTGGATGGGAGAAAATTGCAGTAACTTCAGAGCTTTGGACTCCTCCATTACTTCCATTTATTTTGCTTCTTTTAATCTTTCTCCTTCAATCATTCCTTTCCCAGCCTTTGATTCTTGCTAACATGCATTCCCAGTTCATCTCTAAGTTAGGTTCTCAGTCAGTCCTCAATGGTCCTTCATTTATTCTATTCCCAGTCCCCTAGTCTCTCATTTTGTTTTCCTCTGGTACCTTTTCCCCTTCTGTTCATCCTACAAAGTTCTGGCACAAATTCTTTCTGCACTAACATCTGCTTTGGCTTCTCAGAGCTAAACATTTTGCAAAGCTCAAGAACTTGTCCCACAGGGTTGCACTGTACAGGCATCAGCCTGCTTGTGCTACTGCTTGAAAAATGATAATTCAGACATCACTTGGTGCTTGGGGAGACAAGAATCTGAAAAGGATTGGATGGCTGTACAGTTTTTCCATGCAAATGACTGTAACAGAGCACATTGCCTGTTTTCTGTTAGTCATGGTACTATCTGGAGAGAAAAGACAAGTCAAAACAATTCATACCCATCCTGCTTGGTGCCATCAATTATCCATTCCCCAGCACAAAATCTTTATTCTGCTTTTTTATACATTGGCCATTATTTTCTGATGCTCTCCATTGTTACAAAGCAAGCAGACAAAAAAAAATAAAAAACTACCAGCGCACAACCCATTGAATACAAGAGTGACCTGACTCCAGAGCACTCCCCCAATCCAAGCACAGCTCACAGGGACCATATTTCACTGCACAAAATGAGCTCTCCCCTCCTTCAGCAGAAGAATGTTCCACTGTGCAGAGTACAAGTTAGCTCATGGGAACAAGCCCAGAACAAAGCAGATTCTTCTGTGCACTTCACTGTGTTCTGCCACTCCAGAGAGTGAAAGAAAAAGCACTTACAACCTGAGAAACCAGATAGATACATGAAACATTCATTTATGAGAGCATTTCTCCTGAGACTGAAAGTTCTGAAAGTTCTCTGGTGTGTCCCTCCCTTGAAAAGCCACTGATCTTAGGATGGGGCTGCACATCACAACCTTTCAGGTGTCTCTGTATTGCGAGAAGATGCAGGTAAAAATCCAGATTCAAGACATCACTCTAGTCAGATCAATACATTACAAAACTGTAATGATTCCAGCTGAGAATTTCTAAGAGGCTATAAAACATTAACAATATGAAGTAGCCCTTTGGGGGTGAAATCTTCTTAGCCTACATCCTCAGAATTAATTTGCTGAACTGTTTTGTTGACAGGTTTCTTAATAGAAGAATTCAACAATAGAAGAATTCAATTCCTTAGTTTGCTGTAATTTTTTTTTATGCAACACTTGACACATGCAATTTTCAGACCGTAAATTTGGCTCTGGCTGCCAAAACAGGACAATCAGACACTTACACAAAGCTAATGAATTTTTAGACACTAAGGACTTCTCCAATAACTTCCTAATATTCCAAAATCCATAGAGAGTTAGTGAATGAATGCTTATCATCAACAGTAAGAGTGGTGGAGAATCTAAAATTTTAGAATTCTTCCACTCATTTCAAAATTTCAATTCTTCCACAGCATCATACTGCAAAGAGGTTGGATGAAAGCAATAGCATAGACTTCAAAATAAAGGGGAAAAGAGCAACAAAAACCACCATAAACACTGAGATTACAGAAAAGAAAGGTAAATTACATAAAAGAAAAACAACATTTTGGTCACAGTCTTTTAAAGTGAATAATTAACAAACTAGCTTCAGTGGTATGTTTATGTTTTTAAAATAACATGAATTCAGCATTAAAAAATGGCCCAAATGTTTGTCTCCTACAGCTGGAGGGCAATAAAACCATAAAAACAAAACAAAACAGTTCTGAAAGGATTGTCTGAATTTCAAATATCTGAAAGATAAGTGTCACTACACAATTATGGACATTTTAAAACTAAAATTAAAATACTAAAACTGTAAGAGAAAAAGGCAGTTTCTCCTTTGAAAACAAAAACTGAAAAAGTACAAGGAGGTAAGTTCAAAGCAGTTAGCAATTGTCTTACAACTGGAAACCTGAAATCACGTCCACATGTCTAGACATCAGCTGGACAAGCAGATAATGGGAATCTTTTTGTTCCTGCTAAGGAATGAGCATCTGGATAAAATGGTACCACCCCCAATAACAGAACTGGTTTTGGCACTTGAGAATTGCTTGAAGAAAATCTCAGAACCAAAATTAACCCCACATGGTGAAACAATGATTTCTCTGGGATGTCAGTCACCTCTGAGCACATTTTAATCAGCTGTGCAAAATGCGTGATGCCTCCTAACAGGAGCAGATTTGGAGGAAGCTGGATGGCTCAGCAACTACAAAAACATCTCAATGAATTTTTAAAGTCTTGACCACAAGAAAAAAAAGAAGTCAAATATCTTGCTACTGACTAAAAGAAAAGTATATTCTGTTCTCAGTCACACAGCAACACTGATTGTCCTACATAAACAGAGAATCAACTCAGTGCCCTGACAATGAAAAATTGGTACTGACAAAGCAATTGAATTATCTGAGAATTACACTGAGCTGATCCAAAGCAAGAAAGAGAAGCAAAAACTCCCAATATTTTGCTAACTATAAAGCTCAGGGAAGCCATGGGCTTTCCAAATAAAAACTTATTTAAACAATGAATAATTCATTTTTCCACTGTAAGAGTGGTTCTAGATTATAGCAAATTCACATTACTGACACAAGAAACAAAACCTTGGACATATCATACAGCAAAGACTTCTTAGAGGACAAGGAATGCTAACATCAGAAATATTATTGAGCAAATGTGGAATTATGTCTGAATCAAACCAGCAGCCTAACATGCTGTGACTGCCTCAGAGACAGACATGGGAAAACCATTACAGATAAAATAAGAGCACATCGTTACAGTGAAGCTGGTGCTCAACTTAGCCAGGGAAAAACTTAGAAAGAACATTTGAGGCTGGATGGAAAGAGAAGAATGTTATGACATGAACAAGTAAAGCCAGCTGATAGAATGAGCTGCCTCAAGAATCTGTTTGAAGATACTCTAGAGGGTGTTCAGACATAAAATAAAAAGGACCATGGGTTCTCAAAGCAGCTCACTGCTGAGCCAGGAGCAGGCTCCAGCTGCTCCTGGGAACCTGGCACTGGACACACACGGGGCCTCCCCTCAACACTTTGGGGACACACAGGACATCCCCCTTGCCCTCAGCCCCATGCTGGCACTGGAATGGCACTAAAACTCAGAGAAACAAGAAGTCTCAATGCCACTACCTCCACAAAGAAATGTTAATTAATGTGTGTTACACAGTATCACCTTTCCTGTATCTCAGCTTTCAATAAAGGCCTAAGATGAAAATTCTTAATTTGAAAAACCAAAGCTTATAATTACTGTCAAAACTAAAACTTTTTCTAGGTTGCCTTTAGGATTAGTTACACTTTCTTTTGTCTGCACACCTGCTGGTATTAACTTACATTCATTTCCTGTAGAAGCTGAGGGTCCCTCTTATGTTACTTGGATTCAATAGAATCTATAAAGAAAACTGTTGCTGTAACTCCTAATACTCTGGACAACACTAGATAAATTGTAGCCTGACTCATACATTGCTTAGTTCAAGCACAACAAGCACTAACCTTGGCTTTGATATCCAAAGCACACCCACAAAATGGGTCAGGTTGAACAAGTTTTACTGGGGTAACACTTGACTTTCCTTCCATCATTTGTCAGTCTTTCCCTGTTTTTATCTTTCAAAACAGTGACAGAGGATAAAGCATCCAGAATCTCATTGTTTGAACACTTCTTAAAAGCACAGCCTAATGCAATATATAACGGGTTTACATTCATTTCTGCAAGTCAAAAACTGCTAGGATTAGACTGGGACTATTCACAGTAGTAGCTGGAACCTTCTAACAGGCCTATCAATTGCAGAGAAATGGAGCATTTTCTCTCCAAATACCTAATGAGGCATGAAATCAGGGGGCAAACAGTGTGGGTTTGGGTCAGTGATTTGTCAGAAGGCCATAAAACTGATGGACAACGTAACTGTCTCCCATGCCTTGAGAAAAAAAACAAATCACTCTCAAAAGTAAAACCAGAAAAGATATAAATAAACTTTATTTCAGTAAAGGTTTCATGGGATAACTGTCTTATTTCTAAAAGGATTTCAAGGAACCATGGTAATTCCCATAGCTACAGCTGACAGAAAATTTTGATGTACAGTGAGTCATGGAGCAGAGCACTGCAGAACAGAACGGTCACAGAATTTTTTGCAGAGCCCAATCCTTGCAGCAAAAGAGGACTGAAAAATAAGAAGCTAAGCTCACAGAAACATTTCATGTTTGGTTTGTGCATACATCCAGCTGCAGTGACCATTTTAAAATCAAGACAAGAATATGTGCAACTCACTTCATAGTCAAATGTCAGTCAGTTTCTGACATTCCCTGCATCAAACATTTCAGGACTTGCTGCTCCATGAGTGGACCTGGGGAAGAATGGTAGAACCCATGAGTTGGGAATAGAAAACTTAGCAAGCAAGCATCCTGCTGCAGTAAAACATTCTAAGACATGTGTCCCATGTGAATTTTGCAGCTACAAAACACTGCACAGGAGACCACAAGTCCACACTGAGGCTTGTGAGGTGCTGTTACTTTGCTACTGGTCTGCTCCAGGATTTCAGCAAGCCATTCAACTTCTTTAAGTAATATTGCTGAGGCCCTTCTCAATGAGATAACCAACGGGTGATTGTTAAGATAGAAGTGATTTGCCCTGGAAAATATCCTTTTTTAATATAGTGTGCATCAGCTACCCACAACAGCAGTGCTATGCCAGTATAGCCAAATCAACAGAGTAAACGTTTGCCTTGAATAAAAATACCACAGGAAAATTCCTCCCTCTACAGACAAAATCATACACAAGAGTTTCCAAAAATGGCTAATAATCAATCACTACTAGTTACAGATTTCTTTATTTTTCCACTGTTATTATTATTATTAAATAGTTATTTTGCTGGATGGGTTTCCCAAAATGAGGGCTTAACTAGAGTGCTTTGCACTGGCTGCTGACAGCCACAGAACTGACAATTCTTGACCTAAATGCTGATCTGCTCCTTTCTTTGTCTCAGCTTTGGTGCTCCATTAAGGCAGCCTTAATTGAAGGCAAACAGCATCAAAGAAATGCTGAGTAACCATGAATCAAGCCCTACTATTTAATAGGCAAAAACTGTGGAAGGCTTCCTGGAGTGCTGTGTGATCCATAAACCCACACTCACACTGACATAAAGCCCACTCACAGATCATTTATTCATGACCTCTTTGCTCCCTGGGATAGCAGGGTGCACTGGGGAGAAGTAACACCCAGACAAATGATTCAGCCTGCATCAAGTCAAAAAAAAAAGTAGTTTTCCCTATTTGATTCTTCACCAGCTGTCAGATTAACAACCTTCATTTGCCATCAAGCCAAGCATGGAGAAGACATTTTTCTCAGGAAAGGACAAACCCTAAATTCCTAGAGCACCCTAACCTGTTACCAGTGAGTAACCATTGACTGTCTTAGGTCTGTGCAAGAATTAGATGCTCTGGAAAAAGGAGGCTGAATGAGATTGCTTTTAGTAATGTCCCTGCTTTTTGAATCAGAAATAAGTTCAATACCTTTAGAGAGGGGTAAAAGAAACTCCCAGACATTGGGTTTGGGCCCTAAACTGGCACAGAGTGGCTGCACCAAATCCAAGTTTCTGAGCACATTCCCTTCAGCCCCAAAGCAGGGAACACAGAATGGCAGCAGGGTGATGCTGCATCATCTGTGAAAGTGCTCAGATGAGAGGAGCAGGCTGGAAGCAGCAGCCAAAATCCTCCTCAACACAAAGATCTCACTGAGCAGAGAATGTTCCAGGCTATAAATTTATAAGGACTGTCACGAAATCAGCCTGGAAAGGGCAGAAGATTCCCAAAGAGGCATCCCAAGGTCAATGCCAGTAAAGCAGAGGATTCTCTTCATGAGACAGCAACACTCAAAGTGTTGAGGGGGATTTTAGGTTTTTTTCAGCCTGACAGAATTTCTATAATTTCTAGATACCCCAAAAAGTCCACATCATACAAATCCACATATCCAACAGTTGTATGCCAAAATGTAAATGTGAATTTAAATAATCACATTATTTAATGTGATTATTTATAAGAAGTCTTTATAACATTGCCAAATTAAAATAAAAACAGAACAACTAGGCCAGAGAGTAATTTAAGACACTACATGTATGCTATTATATCCACAGCTAACAAAATAAAACTTATTAGCATGCTACAAAATATGCCAAGGTAAATGTTAAGATTTTTTAAAATTAGTTCTATGGTGTTACCCAGACTTTCCATGACTTAAAGATTTGGTGTGAAATAAAGTTTCTGTTTGTGACATTACTTGATGACTTTTAGATAAAATACAGCACTTGGCATAACCTTATCTACAAGGCAAACTCATGTAGGCTATTTATTTTCCTTTTTCCATTTATGTCTAAATCCTCCCTTCCAAAACTATCAGCTTTTTTCTGCCTTTTTCCCTGCAACAGTTGCTCTCTATATCTCTGACTTCATGTTTCTAAGAGAGTAGATGACAATATTTTATAAGAAAATCATGGAGAATCTCAAAGCAGCCAACATCTATGCCTACTTGGTGTTCCAGCACATTTTGTAGGAGCTAGACAGATATTTGCCTTGAAGAAAAGTAACAGGATCCCTGGTGGTAGCAAAAATATATAACCACAATTACATTCAAGATTTTTTTTTCTAAATATGCCAAATATAATAATATGGACATTTTATTTCCATTTGACATTAAAGTTTAAAAAACAAACTCATTGAGATAGTGATCCTATACTAGAATACCTTAGCCTGTTTCATTTTAATGAAAAGCCAATTTAACAGCACCCTCAAACTTGCTTAGACTGAAAAAGAAATTAGATCTGACACTTTCCACTATTCTGCTGATGTCCAGACCAAACTGGATATCTTACAGGTGAACAGAATCTCTGGGAGGCTTTTTAAATAAGGTGCAAGATCTTAAAATAATGCAGAACAAGGGTCAAATGATTGACAGATATAAAAATTTTTTCCTGGATTACCTTTGAAATTTGAAGTGAGCTACCTGGAGTTTATACTATACTGAATACAGTTACAAATAGCTTTCTTCTGAGGCAATCACAAAGCTTTTTGCAGACAGCAACAAATCTGTCACTGCTTTAAGCTCTGGAAATCAAGGCAATGGAAAATCAGCAATTTTTAAGTGATGATGTATGTCAATGCTACTTTATGCAGTTTTTACACATGAGGGAATGGAAGGACACAAAAATTATTGACTTAGTTAGCAGACGCAAACTGGAGAAAGTAGGACTTCTGCTACTGCTCAACCAAAAATCCAGTAAAAATTACCCTGACATACACATTGCTTTGTAGCATAAGCTTTGACATTTTTCAGATACCCTCATGAGTGAAAATAGCAAATGGAGCCAACCTGCATCAGCAGAGAAACAAATTTAAATTCCCGCCTGTCATAGCTGAAACACCCACAGTGTGCCACCATCCAAACACAGAGAGTTTCAGCCCATACAGAACAGCACCACGCCACTTCAGAAGGCTGCAAATACCTGTTCTTTTTGTCCTTCAGCCTTTTATACCCCTCATGCCCTGCACCTGTGTGCCCTCTGCTCCCTGTGTGATTGCTCAGCACCCCTGGGCACTCCGTGGCTCTTTACCTTTAATATTAGTCACCTGCCTTTCACAGCTGGAGCCAATTAGAGATCAGGCTCAGCTGCAGCCCCACTCCCAACCACCACAAACTGTGTGCCTACACCCACCCAGTATCACCAGAATACATGAGAATATTTCTACCACACCCAGTCCATCTCCTCTTCCAGTCCCCCTTCATCCTTATCTAGAATACTTTAAATCCCAAAGCTCTCCCTCATTAAAGCACCATTCCATATACACAGAGGACAGCTAATGTGATCAACCAACACCAGTCTAAATCCATGGCTGGCAGATTTGTTAATTCCCAAATAACCTGGAAGCAGCCCCATACAGTCACCCTCACATATTGACACTAACAGTGAAAAAGTGAACACACCTCACTGCTCTTCCTATATTTATGTAATACAAATTGATGTCACAACCTGTAGCTCAAATATCTCCTCTCATGAATTATTCCCCTCCATTAACTCCACATATTTCATCCTAAGCCACACACAAGTCAGCAGAAGCAGCCTCACTGAGGCTTTCTTGAATGATAGCACTTCACAGTCTCTCTGTCACTGCTGACCCACTGCAGGATTTAATATCTGGAATTTACAATGGTTTTCTTTAGTGGTCAGATGGAGAAACAGCAAATGGCACAAACTACATGATGTTACTCCCACATATTAAAGCTTCACATTCCCATGCTTTAGAACCCTGGGTACCTCCTGAAACAGGGATAAAATAATTTCTCTACATGTTTTTAATTATTTTCAGACCACAATCCCACCAATTCTTCAACACTGTTCAAAAGGTTAGGTAAAAAGGTATCCTGATTTAGAGTCTTGCATTCTAAAGGCAATTTCAGTGTCATATTTCTGTATGAAAATACCCTCTCCCTGATCTCTTTCCTAGTACTGACAAATGCTACTGTAAATAACAGACTTTTTAAAAAAACCAAACACAAAAACCACTTTGCTACTTCGGGTTTTTTGTGATGTTTCTCCTCCATGTTCCCAGCTTGCTTCAGTACTTCATTTTCTATTATATAAAAACATAGCAAAAATATACCAAAGTGATAAAAACCTACTGCTAGGTCTCAAGAGAGCACCTAGCTCTATACCCAAATATTTATGGGTAAATAAAGCTGAGCTTCCATTACCCAAACTGCTGCTTCATCTCAGTCCCAAATGATTTCTTTAGAACTAAGTGTCAGCACAGCTATGAAACCCCATGGAATTCACTGTTCTGGTACTTACACCAACTCCTGTGGCTCACTACAATTCTTTTTTTTAGGTTCTTGCCATGCCTTTCTGTATTTGCCCTAAGAACCAGCTTCCTTGCTATCAACACCCACTGGAGATCTGTTGGAAAGCAATTATTTAGTTAAACCAACAAAACCTTTGTATGGGCATTAAGAGGCTTTACTTTAGATATCAATAGTACCATCATAATTTGAAACATTATAAATTTAAGGTACTTACTAGGGCAACTGTGTTCTGTTTCTTCTAAAACTAAACTTTGAACTCTAGAACTAACTTTGTTCTAATCCAAGAACAATTAGGGTGTGCTGTCACTATTTAGACATGGACCAAATGAAGGCAGGTCAAAATTTCATATCTCCTCCCTGATAAATCCATTATTGTCCTGAAGGATGGAAGAGACCTTCAAGATCATCCCAGTCCAACCCCCAAACCACCACACCACCAAGGTACCTCTTGAACACACAGCAGTATTTATTTTAAAAAAGCCAACCAACCAAAAAACCCAAACCCAACCAACCAAAAAGAGTAACTTCTGAGAGACATTCTGGTGACCAAAAAAGAGACTGACAGATTTTTGAGAGACGTTCTGGTGACCCAAGAAAAGAGTGGCAGACTTTTCAGGGACGTTCTGGTGACCAAAAAAGAGTGACAGATTTTGAGAGATGTTCTAGTGACCAAAAAAACAATGACAGGTTTTTGAGAAACATTCTGGTGACCAAAAAAGAGTGACAGACTTTTCAGGGACATTCTGGTGACCCAAAGGCTGTGTTGGGTTTTTCCCCTAAATGAAGGGACAGATTTGAGGGGGTTTGGTTTTATTTCTTTATTTAAAAGAAAGAACAGCTTTGGTGAGAAGTGGTTGTGGGGTTGAGGTGAGATGAGCAACAGAGCCTGAGGGATCTGGGGGAAGCACAGGGCACTCCCGGGATAGCACAGGTGACACCCGGGACAGCACAGGGCATTCCCGAGATATCAAAGGGCACTCTCGGGATAGCACAGGGCATTGCCGGGATAGCACAGGTGACACCCGGGACAGCACGGGGTATCCCGGGATAGCACAGGTCAGTCCCGGGACAGCACGGAGCACTCCCGGGGACAGCACAGGCAACTCCCGAGTCCCGGCGCGGCCCCGGCCCCGGTCAGTGCCGGTCTCCCTCAGCCCCGCCGCCGCCGCTCTGCAGCCCGGCGGAGCCTGCAGCGGGCTGCGGCCCTCCGCTCACCGGCCGCGCCGGAGGCGTTCGCTCAGCACCGGCCCCGGGAAACACCGGGAAACACTGGGAAACGCCGGCAAATACCGGGCCCCTCAGGCCGGGGCTGCCCCCTCCGCCCCGCCAGGTGTCGCTGTGGCCGTCCGCCGGGCGGAAGCGCCGCTCCGGCCGCCCCCGGGCTCTGTGGTGAGGCGCCCTTGATGGCCACGGCCCGCCGGGCAGCGCGGAGGGACGGAGCCCAGGCCGGGAGCGTCACGGCGGGTCACGGCCCACACGGCGGGACACGGCCCACACGGCGGAACGCACACCGCGGGACGCGCAGCGCGGGCAGGTACCGGCACGGCGGGGAGCTAGCGGCGTGGCTCTGGGGTTGCACGGCCGGCAGCGGCAGGGCCAGGCCTTCCTTTGCCCGGGACACTGCTAGGCCGGCGTGGGGCGGGCTCCTCCTTCGCCGTGCTGCCCCTCAGGGAGCTCGGGTGTGCGGCGAGCGCTGGTGCACGCACAAACCTCGGGGGGTTGGGGTTTCCGCACTTTCCTCTTTCCGCCAAGGAGAACTCACAGCAAAAGCAGCCGTGTGCTCCTCCCACGTGGGGAAGAAACGCGCTGCAGCTCCCATCGAGAATTGCTGGGATTAATGGATGAGATCCCCGTGTTCCGTCAGCAGTAGTGTCGTTTGAACAAAGCGAGGTGACAGTTGTGCTTTTGTGCAGTTTAATATCACATAGGGAATACCGCACAGCATAGTACAGATACCAGACGTTGTAATAATTATTTGTTTGGGGTTTTTTCCTTAGAAGACAAATTGGGTTTCTCAACCCCACCTTCCACATCAGGAATCAGTCTGAAATGCAGGTTAGCCCTTGAAGCAGGTTGGATGTAACAAACTTCTTTGAGTAAAGTTAGTTGGTATTGCCTGGATTGCTGTTCAGATGTTAACTCGGCTGCAGTGAACTTTGGTCGTTAACAGCTCCAATTACCTTGGCTTGAAACACAAACTTTGTGCAGCTAATAATAAAAGATTGTCATTAGAGCTGGTTCACTAAGATGGTGAAGTTTGATAGGTGGTCTTTTAAAAAAGATTGAAAAATCATTCACACACCAGCTACTGTGAAAAATTTGACTCTCCCAGACACAACCAGTAGACTGCTTTTCCATTTTTCTGGGTTTTGCCTTTGCAGAACAGGGTGTATTTGCAGAACAGGGTGTAGGTGAACATAAACATCCCAATTAAACTACACACATTGTAATTGAGGTTCTAGGAGGATTTGAGAGCAAGTGATTCCTTTCGTTTGGTAAAAGTTTGTTTTTTACACTGTGGTGGAAAATAGTGCACAGTGGGCTCAGGCTCTGGTGTGTTAGGGCCAGCACTGGGCTAGCAACAAGCAGGGTGTGAGACCTAAATTATTGTTACTTTTAACCCAATAACCAACCACCCGTGCCCACAATGTGGGCTTTTTTATCCAATTACACAAAACCACCCAAACCCATGGAGGAGAAGGTGAAGAAGAAGGACTAGCCACTGCCCTAAAACCTCCATCTTGTACTCTAAACCCTTAAACTCTTAAGTTTTCCACCCTGTGTTATTACACATTTCCGTTCAAACTGCACACCCACAATCCCAGTTCTGTCATTCCATTTTGGAATCCTTCTCCAGGGCCTCAGGTCAAATGCAGTGTTCTCTTGAGGGTCAGTGACAGTACAGAAAGTCTGAAATTGTCAGCAACCAGGGTTCCAACATCAGTCTGCAGTGGCTTACTTGGCATTTGGTAATATAATTTGGTATTAGTGTCTAACTATGAAATAACTGCCCAACAGAGGGCTGCACACAAAAGCCACATGACCCCAGAAATGCACACATCTGGAACTGCCAGTCTTGGTGCATAGCCCACCCTGGCCCTTGGAAAGGCTCAGGTTGATCCAGGGTGTGGACCTGCACCTGATACACATTCAGGAAAGTGCTGCTGGATGGGAATTGCTGATTGACACCAGCCAGCCCACCTTCTGCAGTTTTTTTCCCCCGTTAGAAACTCCTTAGATGAATTGTGTAGCCATCAGCAGTCACCTTCTGGGGGCAGTCAGGTCTTAGCTAGCAGGGATTGTCCCAAAAGTGGGGGGTCCCCAGGAAAACCAATGATCTATGTGAACAGTTCATCCACCTTGCTCCCAGATTGCTTTTGAGACAGTCATGCTACTAAACATTTTGAATAGATACTTACTTTAGCCAAAAAAAAAAAAAAAAAAAGCCTCTGAAAGGAATAGAAAATTCATGGTTTAATTCTAGAGTAAATTTTAGTTTTATCTGGACTAGAAGGCTATAATTTCTTTACATGTTTTTTAAATTATTTAAATCCAGTATGTCAGGCTTATGGATAAAAGTCTCCCCTGCAAATCTGATTGATTTTAATGCTTTCTCTAGGGTGATCTTCACAGAAACTCCCAAAGGCTTCAAAGATTTATTTTGGGAAAAATAAATGAGCTAAGTTGTTCTGATAAAGCAGAATGGATCCTTGTTCAGTTGGAGTTCAGCTCCAGGTTACCAGTGAGTGCCATAAGATCTATTACACCCGTCACACTGGCTTCAAGACCAAACAAGATATCTCTTCATCTGACCTCCTGCTGCTTCAGCTGAGGACTGGGATAACCCTGTCAGAGAACAACACAATCTGCTTCCACCATGCCAAAATTTACATCGAGAGATTTGAAGACTTACAAAAATCCTGTTGTGATCCCTTTAACATCCACAGAAAACTGTCAAAGAAAAACTTGCGACCAATTGACTTGGACGATGCAGCTTTTCTGAGTGCCAAGTTTGGAAGGCAGTTTGTTCCTGGCTGGAAACTTTGTCCCAAGTGTATGCAGATAATCAATGGAAGTGTGGATGTGGAACCTGAGGAGCGACAAAGGAGAAGGCTGGATCCAGATGTAAGTATATGGATCAGTTTTTCCATCCTCTCTGAACTCTGCAAGCTATTACACTTCATATAACTACCACATAAATTAAATTTTCTCTCATAGAAATAAGAAAGGATGTAGTCTTTTAGATGTACAGGATTTTACTGTATATAAACCTTTGTTTGGAGAACCTTAAAATCTTCTCTAATTAAATAATATGGCCTCTAAGTTTTGTAAAAATGCCTCTACTTATAAATTCATGTAAATACCAGACTGCTGCTGGTATTTTAAGCTGTTATTCAAGCCTTGCAAACAACAATCTCCTGTGCTTGAAACAGCACTGCAAAAGTTGCTTCTAAAGATGTCTCTTCAGTTAAAAAGGAAAAGAAGACATTTTCTGTTGCAGCTCATTATGAAAGGAGCCTGCATTGAGGTGCATTAAGTGTACTTCTGTTGTAGTGTCTGGGCTGTGAAGGCCATGGCATTTGGTCAGGGACACTGATGAACGGGTGTGGGAGGACACTTCTCCAGGTGCTGAGCTTGGAATGTGGCTGGTGCCTTGCTGGCTGCAGTGTTCAGGAGGGCACAGGGAATCTGCACCCTGAGCAAAGAGGAGTTGCATCCTAGGAGCTGTGTTTTTCAATTATGTGTCAGTGTGATTAGGAGGATGATTTGAAAGCATTGATTAAAACTGCTGCTACAAAGCTTGTGTTGCTGGGGTCAGAGACAGGTATAGTTCTCCAGCATGAAGATTCTAAGTTGTTCCTCCTGGGAAATCACAGACTCATAGGTCAAGAATTGATCTAGGTTATTACAATATTCTTCACTAGATATTTTCTTAAGATTTGTATTTCTAATGAAGTGACATTTTCTCTTCCTTTAGGGACGTACAGCTAAGGCTTTAAAGTCTCTCCAGTTTGCTAACCCAGGACGACAGACTGAGTTCACTCCAGAGACCAGTAAAAGAGAGAAAAGAAGGCAAACAAAAATCTCAGTCTTTAATTCAGACAGGTAATTTGTTAGCTGTATTTACATTAATTTTCATTTGAAAATGAAATAGCCTTCATGGTCAGCCTGTAACATTATGTGGATATTTGTGTGTGTATGGATTGGGTTCTTGGTTTTAGGGATGTTAAAGATCCCTCTCGTTCCTGAGATAAATAAAAGAGAAGATAAAATGTTAGCTTACAGTTCAAATTTCAGGCAAGCACAAAAAGCTGTTTGTGAGGCACAATACTACACAGACCGTAGATGTAGCTATTAATACATGCATAAACTAAAATTCTGATAATAAGATAAATTTGAATACAGTAAGATCAAGTAGGCTACATTTAAAATATTGGTCATCATCTTTCTGTAAACTCAGTAGTTACACTTGGTAAACAAAAGTGTGCAAGTTAGGACCTTACCTTCCTTTTGAAAAACAAAATTAACATCCAGATTGGGTAATACTGGATAACAAGTTACGACCTTCTAATGTGACTGATTAAAAAAAAAAAAAAAATAGAAAAAAATTTCTATTTGTCAAAATATACAAGAAATAATCACATTAGTGTGTTGTATCCCATTAAGTGTAACTGTACCAGACAGAAACAGACACTAAATGTGCTGCTCACCAGCTACACATCCTTCCCTCTCCCTCTGTTTCTCCTGCTTAGTTTGGGCACAGACTAAGCAGGAGAAACTTCGGTTGTTAACTCCACTAAGAGTGGTGATACAATTAGGACTGACAAACGTTATCAAATACAGTAAGGTATCTTTGGAATTAACAGTGTTCAAGTGAGCACCTGAAGACAGCAACTTCCCTCCTGTCCTGGTTTTGCATGGGAAGCATTCACAGAAGTGATGCAAAGCTTAGCCACTAGAAGGCTGTACACATCTCTGTGAAAAAACACACGTAAAAGACAAAAAATAAAACCTCCTTTCCGGGAAGTTCCTTTTTTCCTTCCGGCCTAAAAAAATCTCAGCAACTTGGCATCGAAACAATAAAGGGATTTTAACATGCTAAAAATACCTGTTTGTTTTTCATTGCACAGGCAAGTAATTCCAGCCAAGAGTAAGGTGTATGACAGCCAGGGGCTGCTGCTGTACAGCGGGATGGACCTGTGTGACTGCCTGGACGAGGACTGCCTGGGCTGCTTCTACGCCTGCCCCAAGTGCGGCTCCAACAAGTGCGGCACCGAGTGCCGCTGCGACCGCAAGTGGCTCTACGAGCAGATCGAGATCGAGGGAGGGGAGATCATCAGGAACAAGCACGTGGGCTAGGGTCCATGGGCATTGTTCCATCCTGAGTGTGGGCCATGCTTTGAGTAAACAGCACACGCAGTGTTTAGGTTAATGGGAGCTGTTGGGACTTGTCAGGACCCACGGGATGAATGCGCTCACTTTCACAGTCGTTTTCAGTGTGGTGATGGACATAACCACACTGCTGTCTTTGCACTGTAATCAGCTTTCTTACTGATCCAGGTAGGATCTCACTGAACAGTTGTATTCAAGTACAAGGTGCTGAATTCGAATGTCATCTATCCTGAGCCACTCACTATTCTTTCATACATTGTTGTGTAGAATGTACCATCTCTGTGTATCCCTAATTTCTCCTTCTCAAATTCAGGATCTCGTGGGTTTTAATCTGTTTTATGGGAAAGTTCTCAAGGAATTTATATGCAGTATTAATAGTGAATACTGTGTCTTCTACAGAGTATTGAAGCTACGTCTGATAAATCCAATCCTGTTCACTTAAAAAGGAGTCAAAAGCTTTTAGGTGTTCAGGTCTCATCCCAGTTCTTGGGATTTGAGGTCAAGTTTTCCTTATGAATTCATATGAATTCATATTAAAATATTGAAATTAACCTGTAATATACATTGTGTTAAAGTATTACTTATTACTTTGTTGTTTTCTGTAGAACAAAATTAAAACAATTTTGCTCTGTTATCAGTCTGTAATTGGACTGAACCAGTATTTCAGCAGCCCTTTCCCTGTTTTTTTCTGGTTTTATTGATTTTCAAGGTTTACATGCAGCTGAAATGAATTTGTCTGTTTCCAAACCAAGATTTTCTAGACTGTTACCAGAAAAACCCAGATGAATGAAAAATATCTTTGGTTCATACATTATCTCATAATATTAAACTTTTACACTATAAGAAGGCTTATTGAAAAGATTTTATAAACTAAGTCTTAGTAACATTTTTATTCTTTATATTTTTGTTGTGTTTTGTATAAATTTCCTATCCTTTGGTGACTTGGAAGAGCTGCATGTTTGTTGGGTCACATTTTTTCGATAATACTGTTAAGTTCTTGCAGACTTACTTGGTAAAGTTGTATAATCTTGCAATGTGCTCAGCAGATCTTTTTCTGTTCTGGTGTCATGAATGTTGCCTTGCCAAAATGCAAAGTTATGCTTTGAGTTATGCTGACATCTGCTGGTCCTGCTGGAGTATAAGCACTGAGATGTTACATTTTTATTAAATCTGTTCTAAAAATAATCAGACTCTCTTTTTTGGTCAGAGCATTGGCTCCTGTTGCAGTGGATGTCTCTCACTGTTTCATCTCTTAAGCAATCTTTTCGGTCAGGTGAAAATATAAACAGGTAACTTCCAGGAGAGTGAGGGAGGAAAAGCTGGATGAGTCATGTCACTTCCATGTGTTTATTATTTTTTTTAATTAGACCAGAGTTGGCAGTACCCACTGTGAATAAACTTAACAGGCTTTCATGATGAGTGTGATCCAAATCCCAGATTTTGGGTTCACTAGCTACCAGTAACTAAAGGTGCCTAGAGCATCTCATTATTAGAACTGTATTTCTGCACCTCCAGTAAGTCTGTGCAAAGTTGGTACATTCAGCTTCTCATTTTACAGCTGCACTAGCAGGTGGTTACTTTGCCAAATAAAACACTTGTTTCCTAACACTGCAGATAGTGAGTACTGTCCCTGAGGACACCCAGGGTTTAGGGTTTTTTCAACATTTTTGTGTTGGCTGTTCACATGTCCTCCTAACACATATTTATGTCATTTCCATTTAGCTGCATTTCCTAACATGCCTAGGCTGTAGTGTCACTAAGTTCAATAGCATGTTTTTATACAGTTCCACATGCCTCACAACCATTTTTCTCTTAAAAGACATTGTTACAAGTCAAACTTTACCATCTTGCTAGATTTAACCTGCTTACAGCATGAATTTCTCTTTTTGCTGTTTTTATAAGCACCACACAAACTATTTTGTCATCATTTAAAGTGAGTGCATGTGACTCCCAGCAGCACATGTGCTTCCCCATCTGCCAGAATTACTCACAGCTAAGCCTGTTAAACTGGACATTATTTTAAAAGAGCCAAAGGAAAGAACTACTTTCCATAAAATCCAAAATTCATAACCACTTAAAGTTCTGCATGCAGTGAAACAACTGCAGGCGTACCTCAGTGGCTGCATTAAAACATTCCTTTTGCCATCAATTGCAAAAATTTATGTCTTGGCAAAGTTTACATATTCAAGGGACAAAAATCAATGACAATAAAAGACTCTGGTTTATGAAGAATGCATATCCCATTAATCAGTTTGGGTTTATTGAGCAGAAGCTCCAGAATTGTGTAAGAAACCAAGCCAGTCCTTAACACTCTGCTTTCTCACACAGAGCAAACTTCACTTTGTGTTTATCAAATGGTCAAGTTTAACATCTTCAAAAGTCAGCGTTCTTCTGTTGACCCTGTGAGAATTGCTGCACAACTGGTGGTCGGACCAGAGATAGGATGTGCCCCTTTGTGAAGCTGAACATTTAAAACCAATGAAGTAGCCCTTGGGATTATTTGTGTTAAATACTCAACAGTATAGTGCAGTCAGGTGATTAACTCAGAGAAGCTTTACACTAGCTTTTCCAGCATTATGCTACAAAAAGACATTTATCTTTGGGAGTATGTTGTAGCCTTATCCTTAGACACAGCATAAATCTGTTTGTTTGGTTTTTTTTAATCAGTTAAATTCATTACTTCAGTAACCAGCATGAGACAGCTTCTAACTTTTGAATCTGTTACCATTCAATACATCAGAAAGATCTGGAAATGGACAGATCTACACAAAATTTGTAATTTTATAAATCCAGAAGTCAGAATTAAAGCTTCTAAAGGAAAAGAAGAAAGTAAGGTGACAAAGTCATACCTATTTTTAGATCTGTTTTAATGTTCCTTTTAGCCTTTTCTCATAGGCATTACTCATATTAGCCAGAATGGACAACTGCACAAACTCTCACTGAAATCCCATGGTGACGGAGCTCCAGAGAGGTTAAGTGGACATCTGTCCCTTGGTGTGTGACAGAAACAGCTACAGCAGTCAGCATCAAGGCCTGAGTCCTCAGTCTCATGGCAAAACACAAACCTACTATTTCCAGCTTTCATTTGTTTTCCCCTAAAATTCCCAATTTTCTTTTGTCGTATTTTGTCTCAAGAAATGCAGTTCCAGTATTTCTCAGCTGATCTCTCAGTGGAATATAGGGTGTGCTGACATATGGTAACTTGTCCCTCATGATCCAGGTCTTTTTCCCCAATAACTCCTCAGCAAACTTTCTGAAAGCTTTGTTCATTTTTCTACTGGTTTCTAACCAATGCCATTAATGCAACTTTAAATAAAGGCCCCTTCAGACACTTCTCTCGAAATTATACATTCTTTTAAATCCAGCTGATGGCAGAGGAGCAGTTTATTGAAATTAATATATTCAAAGATCATTAATTACAAATTGCATCTAATATTCACCAATGTGGAAGCCAATACCAGAACTACTGTTCTTAGATTTCAAATCAAATAGACAGCAATTAGATTTCAAATAATCAGCTGTCCTCCAACATGTATTAAAACAATATTTTAGGGAGGTGTGAACCCTTGCCATTAAGCTGTCCAGTTGACTGCTGGAAGGAGTTTTGTGCCATTATCCCACTCTGTGATAGGGAATTTCCATGTTTCTAGTCTCTCACACCCAGCAGAGGGCATCAGCTTACTGCAAACCTGTCCATGAGTTCTGTGGTGCACCTGCAGGAGATGTGACCCCAGAGCTGGAGGATTCCCCAGGGAGGAATTGATGGAAGCATTCAAAAATCGAGCACAGGATGAGAGAAGTGTCACCCACAGCCACGAGGCTGCAATAGAGCTGACTCAGGCACAAGATTTGCACTTAAAAGAAACTGATTTTCTTTTTGGGCTTGCTAAGAGCTTTGCACCCAATCCCCAAATCGCGATGCTTGCTAGTTCTTTCAGAGGAGAGCAGCACATTTTAATAGATACATTTGAATTTTACTTTCCACTGTGAAAGTTTGGTTTGGATCTCCTGCCTGAACATTGCCTCAGAAATGCAGTATTGGGTAGCCAAGGAGGCACTCACAGCAGGGCCCTGCTCTCCTGACAAAATGGGAAACTTCCCACACAAACAGGGAAAACCTTCGATACAACCAGGGAAAGCATTTTACCAGAGCAGCTACAACAGCAGCCAGAAGCAGCCGAGCCTGAGGCTGGGATAGGGGAAAGACAAGAGAGGGATTTTCCCTGGTTCTCCCACCATAACCAGGTGGTGAGAAAATTGCCCTAATCCTTCTCTCCTTCCCTTCAGTAGCCCTGTGCATGTACTCAGCAGCAGATGAAATCTGGATCACACACTAAGTGGCTTGCCTTTCTGAGCTCTAGTCAGGACAGCATTAACAACTTGGGCCACAAGCTCAGCTCTCCATCTCACCCACAGATGTCAGCATTACCTACTGCATCCTCCTGAGAGCAGCTCCATGCAGAGCTCCAGCCTGCACTCCCAAGTAAAAGCAATTCTCTTCTATCATCTTCTGGATTTCTCCTTGTTATTCTTCCAGTCTTTCTTGCATTTTAACTGATAGCTCTCCCTACTTTTAAATTGATTGTTTTAGCTGCTAAATTGGGACCATGAAACATATTAACAAGTAACATATTAAAAAGAATATATGTATGTATGTATGTATGTATGTATGTATGTATCACCAAGAACCAGCTGTGCAGCCTGGGTAAGCTGGTTACCAGCACCATCACAACTTAAATTCTCAAAGAGAAATCACTGGGAATTCAAAGATCCTACCTCATTCTCAGCTTTTAAGGCCTCACAAGCCATCTGAGGAACCCTTTAACATAAACACTTGGCTTAAAGGTAGAAAATAAGATTTGAGCAAATGTCAGTAACATAAGTTTTCTTAATTCACTATTTCTTTTTCTAGTGAATCCTGCATTAGAGTACTTTATAATCCAGGTGAGAATAATTTTTCTTCTCACTTTATCCATTTTCTGTTGCAAGTTTGTAGCACACAATGAAACCACCCACAAACAACCAAAAACCCCACCCTCAAGCCTCCAAGCTGCTTCTCTCCTGTTTTATAACATGGCAGTGCTCTCTCAGCTGACTTGCTTGTCAGTTTTCAATCAGATGGGCTGGATCTTGACAGCTGGCTTTGATGCTCCTGGAACTTCTCTCTTAACCATCTCTTTTTAGCAGTCATTATAATTAGAGTGATTTTCTTTTGGCTTAGTTTTCATTTGTTATCTTTGAGCTGCTTCCTGGGAGTTTCAGTTCAATCTCTAAAATAAGAGAAAAAATCAGAGCAAGTTCTCTGTTAAATACACCTGTGCAGGATGCCAAACCTCCAGCAGGCTCCTTAAATTGTCAGCACTGAGGGAGCCCCAAACCTCAGCTGCACTGTTCCATGTCCCACCAGGGAGCTCCAGATAACAGTCCTGGGGATTGAGTGGAATTGCTTAGGGCAGTGAAGGAAGCCAAGCAAAGAGGTGTGTTCTGCCCAGGTGAAACGTGTCAGGATGAAATGCTGGGGCTGACAGAGCTGTTTGGACAAAGTCACCACTCACCCTCAGTGGTTACGTGTGAAACAGGAGGAGAGATTGTGCCCAAGATCTTGTGATCCTAAGGAGCCACCATGGAAAGCAGCTACAGAGTGTACACCTAAAATAAAATCTCCTTCTGTTGTGGGATTCCCAAAATAAAATGCTGGGTAACCTTTGCAGGATTGTCCCCTGAAGATCCAGGGAAGCCTGAAGTGCCAAATGCCTGGATCTGAACCTCAGTACTTAGTTTCCCTCAGGATGAGGCTTAGAGACAGGGCAGCCAGACAGGCACAAGCAGAACAGATGACTTTCCTTGTGCTTTCTGTTGGATGTGGTCAGTATAAACAAACTGTACTAATGAAGGTTGGTTATCTCTCCAGACAAAACCAGAATTTTATTTTTCACAAGAGAAGATTTTATTTCTTCTTATTGGGTTTGAGGGTTTGATTTTGCTTTTATCAAAAACCCCAGAAAGGCCAAATTTATCCAGCCTAGCCTGTGCCAGCCACCTGTGCTTTATGACTCCCCTGGGTTAATTTCTTATCTGTGAGCTGCTGACTTCTTGAAGTACAGATTGGGCTGGCTGTACTTTGGAGCAGATGAGGATGCAGGGCTGCTGTCAGAGGACATCTGTCACAGGAGCTGCTGCAGAAAGGTCTGCAATTCCTTCTCTGCTGGGAGGGGCTGCAGCACCCAGCTCTGTGCACACTCCATCCCCCCAGGAACCTCTGACCCAGCCATGGCTTTCTTGTCCACCCACTGAGCACATCCTGTCTCCTTGGCTATTCTGTTTTTCTAGGAAATTCTATTTCTGCTGCAGAGTGGCAGAACCCACCTCACTAACATTGTACCTGTAACTTATTTAATTTCTGTCTTCACAGTGCTCCAAATGGTGCAGGGCTGAGTCAGATCTCAGTGATGTGTGTGTGTGCACACGTGTGCTTGTAGGGCTGTAATGTGCAGTTAATCCAGCCAAACTGGGTGCATCTCCTCTCTCAGAAATACCAGGTACAAGTGGCATGGGTCTGAGTTACCACTGATCTGGATTAGTTTGAATCTACCCAAGATGGAAGAAGTAAAACCAGTTTTCTGCCTTAGTGTGTGTTCTGTCCCACAGGGTATGAGGAAAGGGGACCTGCACTCCATTGTATTGACCTTAGTAATTATTCAATACTCAGACACCACCATGTGCAACAGAGCTTCTGGAGGAGCAGAGCTAGAGCTCTTTGCCATTCCACATCTCTTCTTTCCACTGACACCACTAATTATTATTATTATTATATTACCACAATGTTATTTTTCCCACCCAGCACTGGTTGCTGATGCTTCTCACATGTCCAAAATGGCTACAGACATTTCAACTTTGTTTTACTTTTCTCTTTTCTTGGATGGAATTGCAGACAACATTTATATTTGAATAAAAAAAGCAAATAATGCATGTCAGAGTATGCATCAGGGAACATCAAATTGGTTTTTTCCAGTTACGAATCTGTTTCGAATAGGGTAATGCAATTAAAGGATAATTACTAGAAGTGCAAAGCCAAGGTTATGATCAGAAATGGTTACCCTCTCACTTCAAAGGGCTGTCTGACTAAATAAAACATTCCTGTGGGGCAAGTTATCCTGCATTTCTGCAGGTATCCAGGAGCAACATGTCTGGCACTGCAAGTAGAGGGGCTCCTCCAGTATAAACTACCACTTTAGGAAAGGGGACAAATATTAGTGGCTTTATTCCTGATTGATGGTGGTACATGTTCACTTCAGGATAGAATATTAATTAATTATACATTAGTAGTTTTTAATAAGCAGCATCTTAACACACTTTTAAATAGCAATGATGGTAAACTAGTCATGCTTCCTCAGCAGTCAGCTTAATTTGAGCTGCCATTGCTTTCATAAACAACCAGCAGCAGGATCAAGTAGCAAAAAGGTAATTCCAGTGTTCTGGGCAGCTCAAACCCAGGGGCTGCTGTTCCCCAGAGGGGGGATCAGGAGGGGTGGAGGAGCTGCAGAGCAAAACCCTCAGCCCACAGCAGCTGTGGTGAGCTCCTGTTGCCACAGGCAGGTCCAGGGCCCCAAACAGGCTGGCACTGGTGATGTGGCTCTGGCTGTTCATCCCCATTTTGCTCCCAGACCAAAACTGAATCAAACAAACACACATGTGCTGCACCCTGAGGGCCCTTCAGCTGCCTGCAGGAACACATTCCCTGTCCTTCCAAATGGCAAAGGACCTCAGCCTGAAACACGGCCAGAGGGACCTCCCACCTTCCTGCATCCTCCTGCACCCAGCTGATATTAATTTCTATGTTTCACATTCTGTGCTGCTTTAGTTGGTGGGTCTGAGCTTCACAGGAGGGGATGGTGAGCTCTGTGCACAGAGCAGGGAGACAAAACAATTCCTGCTCCAGCTGGGCACCAAGGACAAATGATCCAAATCTCAGCCCCAGAGCACAAACCCCGTGGGCTGGAGAGAGAAAAACAAGCAGGGTGGGACTGCCTGGGCTAAAGCTGGGATGGGACAATGAACTGCAAGGTGGGAATGGAGCAGAACTGATCCCAGGGAGAGACCCCGGGAGTGCTGGTGCATTTTGGGGCCATTTTGGTTCATCTTGGGTGCAGCCCTGGCTGGGCTCTGGTGCTGCCCAAGGTGGGTCCATGGAGGAGATCCTTGGAATAAATCCCTGCTCTATTCTTTAGCTCTGCTCCAGCCTCTGCTCTAGCTCCAAGGCATCATCCCCATGGCAGCAATGGAGCCATGGGGACAGCCTGAGGGGAACTGGGGGATCCCCTCTCCCATGGAGGGGCTCTCCCTCTGGGCTTTGGCTGCCTCCTGATAGGAGTGTTGAGGAGAGCCAGAAGTTCTCAGAAGTGAGAAGTTCCTCTTCCAGAGCTGATTCCCCCTCCTAGGGAGCAGCATGGCCATGCTGTAGCCCAGCTCATCTCGGGGCCATCCATTGGGAACCCAGCCATGGCAGCAGTGCCACCCACACGCAGCACAGAACTAAAAATTACTTTCCTGCGACACAAGCATGCTTTTATAACAAGGACAAAGTATTGCCACCCCCTGTATCACTGCCAGGACCCTGGGCAATGGGGCTTTTTCCTTCAGCTGCCTCAGAGAAGGCTAAAGAGGATCTAAAATAGCTGAGAGCTATGGGAGGGGTGGTTGTAGAGATGAGGGTGCTTCAAACTTCATTCAGATGAAATCATGGACTCCTTCCTTCCCTTCAGAAGTCCAAACCTGCTGGAAATTCCTGCCTTTCTCCAGCAGCCTGTCTGCTGCTATAGTGCTTCAGCATCAGAAATGATTAGCAAGGTTTTGCCAATCTCTTTTATTTAAGTGCAGGAAATAAAGCAGCAATCCTTTATTATTAGCTGCCTTATTGGACTGGTAATAGTGCCTAAAAAGGGTTGGGACTCCAATTTGCTCCACTTGGAACCACTGTTTGCTGTGAGAGCACGTGGCCTCATTTCCTGCACGGGTTTCAGAGGGACAGGGACTGAGTCTTGATCCTGCTTCATTTGTCTTCATCTTTTTCCTGGAGGTGCCTGGCAGGCAATGCAAAGTACCTGTTAACTGCACCCTGGGAGCAAGCCTCACTTCAGTGAATGTTCTAAACCACTTGGGTGAAAATGCACTGGTTTTGGCTGTGCCCACTGGCTTTCCCCTGCCTGGCCCCAGAAAAAGGGTTTCATGATGTTGTCTCAGGAGGCAGCTGAGCCCCACAGAGATACACACCCCAGATAACACAGAAGGGCTCAGCCCCTGGTGCTGTTAATCCCCTTGTGCTCCTCTAATGAGAAGCCAGATGGTGAAACTAAACATACAGAGAATTTGTTTTATAACATTTGCATTTTAAGCAAATATAATAATATTAATAACAATATGAATTATAATAGTGATCATGATGATAATAATTATAGCAATGATAACATATTTTTATTAAGTGATAAATGGCTTTATTTCTCATGTCATATGTCCAAAACATTTATTTTGCCTGCATCCCACAGTACCTGAGGCAGAGAAAATTGCTCCTCTGTTTACAAACTAGGTAAATGGGGCAGAACAGCAGACCAGGAAATACTGAGCCCTATGGAGCACACAGGGAGTGGAAAAGCAGCTGAGGGAAAGCATTTCCCTCATTCCCTGGAGGTATTTCCCTGTCTCAATAACTGGAGGAATAATAAGTGAATAAATACAATGTCTTATTTAGCTGTGTTGTTGTTGGAGCCCTTTGTCTGCAGCGTACTCAGGAAAAACTTTTGGATTGATCTGGAGTGCACAAGCCTATTTTCTATTAAAGTGTATTAATGCCAGGTCCTGTGCAATTAGTGAAAAGTCAATTCCCATTACTAGTTAACATTATTGAGCATCTGCTTTCTTTAATAAAAACCTATGTCCAGCATAAAGACAATAAATCGATAGGCAGCCACTTTCTAAATCTATTCTGTCTCCTCCAAAAATACAGAGAGTGCTGCTGTTTGGAGTCAGAATGGATTTACAAGAAGAGATCCCCTGCAACTCCTTTTTTTTTCTTTTTTTTCCAAGAGCTGTACATGTGCAAACTGGTGTTAAATTTTACATTCATTCAGCAGCACCTCAGTCCAGCTTGGCAGAAATCAGAGAAAATGAGAGAAATTAGAGAGTGTCATGTTATATTTGCTAAAAAAAATATAACTGCTATGATTTCCTTTTCTGTGAGGGTGGTGAGGCTTAGGCACAGAGAACTTGTGGCTGTGCCACCCCTGGAGGTATCCAAGGCCAGGCTGGATAGGCTCTGAGCAGCCTGAGGTGGAGGGATGCTGCCTTTCCAGGGCTCATGGAAAGGGGTTCATTGCATCCTACCATGGCAGCAGAGACTTCTGAGTGCCAGGAGCTCAGCTAAAAATCAGATCTGCAAAAGGTCTGCCTGGTGTATTTTTAAGCTTCTATATATGCAGGCTTCATGTCTGGTTAGCCCTGAAATAAATGAAGAATTTTATTTGAAATTAACAAAAAGTAACTAAAACAGAAGGAAAAAAAAACCCCTTGGTTTTTATGGGGGTGAGAAAAATGAAAGCTGCTAAAGGAGAATTGAGAGGAGGTGTGAAAGATTTATTGTTCTTCTCCTGATGTTTCTCTAGTTTACTCTTGGCTTTCACTTTCCCCGTGGAGCTGCAAAACCCCAAGGGCTGCTGCTCAAAAGGGAATAAAAGGCAGCTGGAAGGCAGCTGCTGTCAGTGGCCTTTTTTGTTGCTGTTAATGTCACCTGCAGGACCGGGGGAAAGCAGTGGCTGGGTGGCAGAAGGAGCTAAAGATGGCTCAAGAAAATCAAATGGATTTTTCCTTCATTCTTTATGAGAAGCAAGGAAATAAAGCTGCTCTGCCTGTTTTAATGATTATTTGCTAAACATCCGAGCAGCTGAGTTGTTAGTTAGAATGAATGTAGATGAAATTCAGACACAGACAAAGCTATTTGCAGGAATTTGGTTTTATAGACACGTTGGCAGTACTTTTCCCCTAGAAGTATTACATTTTTATTTAGCTGAGGAAAAGGAATTGTATTATGTGATTTAATTACACAATTGTGACTCACACTTTGTTACAAATACTGAGAAGTGAAAATGGGAGCAAAATGCAAGCTATCTGTTAGGTAAACATGTTCTTTTAAACTGTTGGCTGAATTTGAATAATGAATAAATTGGAGGAAATGGCAATCTGCTTGTGGAGGTTTCAGAAAAATAAAGAAGGGCTAAGCTCAAAAGGTAAATTATTAATGCTGGTATATTCGCTTTGCTCCTGTTGTTTGTAACATAGGAAATGTGATTTGTGTGCATGTGTCATTTTAATATTAACTCAGTTGCCAGCTCAGATCTGAAATAATGAGACAGATGCGAGTCTTTCATTTCCAGAGAAGCATTTTTAATGCAAATTAAATCAATATGGTCAAATATTCTGCCCAAAGAAGAGCTAAAGCCTGGGGTTTGGGAGGTTTTCCACCCCTCATTTTCTCCTCCTGTGGTGGGACAGACACATGCACACATGGGAGAGGATGGTGACACCAGCTCCTGCTGGGCTCCTGTCTGCAGTCAGCTTGATCAGGAGCAACTACAGCACTATTAAGAAAAAAACTAAAAATCAGATACTTAGACACAGCTGTGTACAGCTGCAGGACCTGAGAGCTAGTGAGTGAGAGCTAATGCTCTTGGGAAGCCTGCCCAATGCTCTGCAAAGTCTGAAAGGCCACAGCAGCACAGAAACACTCAGGTCCTCTCCTCCTGTAAACGGGTCCGTGTGAATTACCAGGGAATTCTTCTTGGACACCAAAGGGAAATGGCAGACTGGGCCTCACCTGCCTTTGAAGCTGCTCAAAACAAGGAGGGAAACCCCCTGATTTTTGAAGGAAATCCCCTAGAAAGCTAGGGAGATCTCTGATCTGCTCTCAGGATGCTGGCAGCTCCTTCTCGGGTTTTGTGTTGCTGAAATGGCTCCCAAGGTATTAAAGAGTCTTTTTCCCAGCCCCACAACTGAAGAAGAAGTTGAGATTCCTCAGCTCTGCTTTTCAGGGTTGTTTATTTTCTCTTATCTGTTACATTCCTGCTCTGACCTGCTGAGGTCTGACTGGCAGGTTGGTTTGTGGCACAGTCTCTGCCCTTGGGGTGCTGTTGGCTTTTTATAACTTTCCAATACTTATCACCTGTGTTAGACAGTCTGTCTCTACTCTAAACCCATCCAGAAACGCCACCATCACAGCAGGAGATGGAGGACAAGAAGGAGAAGAAGGACAGGACACGCCCAGATTCCTCCATCTTGCCTCTTGAACCCCCATTCTAAATCTCCCAAATTCTACTTTTCTACTTTGTGACAAATTCACTATCATTCTATTCAAACCCTTGTGGCTTGTAACTCTTCACACAAAGTTGGCAAATTTTTCTATGGGCTAAAATCAAAGGCACAGCTGGTTTTGACTCTGTGCTAAGGTCTCTGAGCCCCCTGCCAGGGTCTCAAATCACCCAGGGCAGCCAGAGGAATGTCCGGGGTTCTGACATCTCCTCTCCCTTCCCTGCTCATGGTGCCCACTGTGTTTGCAGCAGGAAGGGAGCACTGCTGAGCAGGCCCTGCCACCCAAGCCCTGTGGAGCATCCCTTGTCACAGTGATATTTTATGGAAAATCCCTTCACCAGGATTTTTCTTCTGCAAAGCTGAGAAGCTTCAGAAAAGGAATGTCAACAATAATTATCTGATTGCTTGGAATGTGGTTTGGAGGTTGCTTACCAACAGGTGCATCTTGGATTGGTTCCATGTGAATTGGTTTTACTTGATGACCAATCACAGCCAGCTGTGTTGAACTCCTGCGTTTATAACAGGGTTTTATTATCATTCCTTTCCAGCCTTCTGATTTCTCCTCTCTCTTTCTTTAGTATAGTTTTAGCATATCATGTTTAACATAACATAACATAACATAACATAACATAACATAACATAACATAACAATCAGCCTTCTGAGAACTTGGAGTCAATTCTCATCTCTCACCTCATCCTGGGAACCCTCACAACACCACAACAATTGGTGACCACAATTCCTGGGGTCAGGAGAGATCACCCCTCTTCCAGCTGGGCTTGTCCAGCCCCACTTAGCTCCAGTTCACACCTGAGCAGCTCCTGGTGCACACCTGGCCTGGCCCCAGGTGCCCATAGTGTCACACACGGGGGAGGCAGTGTGATGGACAGAAAAGCTTGGAGCTGTCCCCATCCACTGCAGCTCTCAGCTGGGATTTTGGCTTTCCAGGCATGGGGAACACAGAGCATTGAGTATAAGCATTCACCTTGGCCTGGAGGGTTGTTTTAGACCAGAGCAGCCCTGTGGTGACAGGTAATGACACAAGAATGAAATAGCCCTCAGCACCTCCAAGATCAGCTCTCTCAGCAACACACACAAATGAAATAACAATGGGAGTTGGCTTTTTGTTTTCAGCTTGGGCAAACCTTGTGCCAAGTTCAGTGGAAGTTCACACCTACGAGCTCCAATGTGTGAAAATAATATTGCCAGGCAAAATTCAGCTCCCATTTCCATACCACAGGAGGACAGCAGCTCAGGTGCAGTTACAGATGGATAGAAATGCCTCTTTATTTGACTCGAAGGGTGGTGGAGCAGAGGTGAAGACGCTGTGGAGTTTGGTCCAGCACCTCTCTCCTTTATTCACGTCTTCAGCCCATGCTGTCTCGGGGTGGACCCAGCTTCCACATCCAGCTGAGCTGCCCTGCACAGAGGCCAGCAGAATGCTGGCTTCCTAAAGGCTTAGAAATTTCCTCTCCTCTTATTTCCCATGCTGCTGACTCCGTGTTCTCCAGAGGCTGCTTGTTAACAGCACACATCGCCGCCAAAAATTAAAAACAACAACAAAAAAAAGAGGAACGGGGTGGGGAGAGGGGAGGCAGGATGAGGAAACAAGACAAACCTGCTGTGCATTCCCTCTGTGTCCCACCAACAGTGTCATGCAGGAGGAAAATTGTTCCATCAGTGAGTGTGTTAGATTCATGACCCCACCACAACCTTGAATTGGCCTTTAGTTGTCGCTGATGGGAGCTGAAGAACAGCTCCTGTCGACATGATTGCTGCTCTCCAATGAATCAGAACACACAGGGCACAGAGCAGCACATTAAACCAGCAACAGAAATATATCACTGCACTTTTATATAGATGTATTGCTTTTGCCCAGGCACATAAATGATTGGGCTATCCACTTATTTTTTTTCCAAGGACTATAAATTAAAAATAAGCCAAGGGTTTGGAAATTATGTTCTCTCTTTTCTCCCTCCCCTTCTCTCTCGTTTTTTGTTTTTTTTTTTTTTTTTTTTTTTTTTTAACAAAGCTGGGTAGCTATTTTAGGTCTACAGTGAAACATTTTAAAGGTAATCTTACTGCCTATGCCTACCTGACCATCCTTTTTTTCTAAGAGAAATCTACCAGAGCAGTTCTTGCTTAGGTAATTTAACATTTCATTTTGATCACACTAGCTGTAAGTATGGATCCCCATGCTACTTCTGCTGCTAATGAACACCTACAAGGCTGTATTTTTTCATTTGGCAAGACAAGTTTCTGAAATGGCAAAATCTATGTGCGCCAGGTGCTGGGGGGTTTTCCCCTAACCCATATTTTATAAAGTAAGATTATTTCAATATACTTTAACGAAAGGTCACTCTGACTTGAAAGTTAGTGTGATGCACTGCTGCATAATTCAAGGTAGTGCCTCAGAAATGGAAATGCTTCACCATTAAACTGCACTTAATTTTTGCAACTTTCTCTGCTTGCTGATTGAATCATCTGTTAAAAATATCCCTTTAAATTGGAGGTGATATCACCAGATATCTGCAAAAAGTGGGGTACATTCTGTCCATTGCACATTTCCAGTTTTTTGCAGTTTATCACTGACCAGCTTTTCAGCCAGAGGTAGCAACAATGAGAAAGTTGCTCCCCTTGCATCCTTGCCCCAGCTTAGGGAATTTTATTTGGGTTGAAATGCAGAACAAGAGTCCAGGGCTCCATTTTTTGTTGTCTGAGCCAGGGCAGGCAGGCATCACCTTGTCCAGGGGAGCAGCCCCTGGCTGTGAAAGTAGAACAGCTGACTACCACAGGGCACTTTTTTCCTACAAGATCTGTGGGACTGAGCTTGCCAGATTTTTCCTGCTGGATTTTTGTGTTGTAAAACCTTTTTAACTTTACTTTTCTTGGACTACCTGCTAAAGGAGTTTTGTGGTAGCCACGTGTCCATGCACTGAATAAAATGGTTTTGCTGGCCACAAGCAAATTACCTGGTCTAAGAAAATAAATGAGCTGGTCCCAGCTATTTCCCCTCGAGAGTCATGAGCAGCACAATTGTGTTTCCTCTGTGCCTTTTCAGCAAGCCTTGGGTGATTGAATCTGGACTGTGCACCACTTCCCAGCGCAACCAGTAAGGTGCAAATGAAAACCTGGCTGCATCATTGTCTTTAAAAGAGCAAAAATTTCCAGAAGTAATGCTGGCATGGTCTCAGGGCCCACAGTTAAGCCAGGGCTGATGGGTGAAGGGCAGCAGCTCCTCTTTGCTGTGTTTTCTCAGGGAATGGAGGCAGAACTGTAGGACAAAGGGTTTATGTCGGTCACCTGCATGGAGAGCCATGCTTTGCTTGCCCAGAGGAGCCAGAGGTCAGGCTTGGACTCTGTCTTCACACAGCCACCAGCCAGCCAGCCCCATCTCCCTGTGCATCCAGTCCCTTCCAGAGCCCACCTGTGGGGTATTTTCAGGGTCCCCAGGATGAAGGAGGAATTGAGAATCTATGTTCTTAGAAGGCTAATTATTATATTATATTATATTATATTATATTATATTATATTATATTATATTATATTATATTATATTATATTATATTATATTATATTATATTATATTATATTATATTATATTATATTATATTAGCTATACTGAAACTATACTGAAGAATAGAGAAAGGATACAGACAGAAGGCTTAACAAGAATACTGATGAAAAATTTATGACTCTTGCCTGAGTCCCGATACAGCTGATGGTGATTGGTCATTAATTAAAAAACAATTCACATGGAACCAATCAAACAACCACCTGTTGGATAAACAATCTCCAACCACATTCCGAAGCAGCAAAACAAGGAGAAGCAATCAGATTATTATTGTTTTATTTTTTCTCTGAGGCTTCTCAGCTTCCCAGGAGAAGAAATCCTGGCGAAGGGATTTTTCAGAAAATATGACAGTGACACACCTGGTGGTCTCTTCATGTCCATCCTTAGGGTAATGGATGCTGATACCCAGCCCTCCAAATTTAAAAAAATAATGTCATTTTCTTTAAAGGAAAAAGAGACTTGCTTTGTGACCACAGGGCTGCCTCAAGGCATATCTCTCCCTAATTTACCTCGTGGTCTTGGGAAAGCCAAGTAGCTGGTACCTGTTTGCTGAGCTGGGGAATTTGGAAGTTTGGCATGTCTTTATTTTTTCCTTTTTACAGAATTGTGGTAAGCCTTTACTTTCTAACAGCTCTGGCATATCCTAATTGTTGACAAACTAACTTTTAAGCCTGACTGGTGCTGAGTTCTAGACCTAATGGAGTTTTGTGTCTCAGGATTTGCTTCTGAGCACTTTAGGCTGTGAGGATGAGTCTATTGCCACTGCCCTCCTGTCAGGCTTGGGGGGGATCTCCTGGCAAGGGCATTTCTCCCTCTCTGTGCCCAGCAGAGAGTGGTGCCTTGGAGTGGCTGCCTAGAACAGAGGCCAGACAAGATTAAGAGAATAAAGTGGATATTTATCAAAGGCTTTCAAACAGCATAGTCAAAAGCTGCTGAGGCTGCAATCAAGATGGATAATGGTCACAAGTTTTTCAGACAATTAAAAGTTTGGTCCAGTAACATGTCAGGGCTTAATCCTCCAATTCCACTTTCAGGTAATGAAGTCACATTCCCCCAGTTCCCCCTACCCCCAATTCACTTTTGTTTAAACTTCTCAGGGCCTGAGGCCACAGGGTGTCTTTGGATCAGAGGCTCAGAGGGATTGTTCTGTCTGACCCCCATGTGAAGACAGCTAACCACACTCTGCATGGAGTTTGGAGTTATGCACTAATGCAGTAGAGGATTTCAAAACTATAAATTCTAAAATCCTAAGGCATCAAGGGGAGCAGAGGGGGCAGAGGCACAGCTTGGCTTTTGCTCTTCAGGGAGAAAATGATGATCTCTCACTAAGCTGGGGACTGGCTCAGGTATCTCCCTCTTGTGAGGCCTTGTGCAGGCTGCCCTAGAGCAGAGGCTGGACAGAGCTAAAGAATAGAGCAGGGATTTATCCAAAGGATCTCCTCCATGGACCCACCTTGGGCAGCACCAGAGCCCAGCCAGGGCTGCACCCAAGATGAACCAAAATGGCCCCAAAATGCACGAGCACTCCCGGGGTCTCTCCCTGGGATCAGCTCTGCTCCATTTGCACCTTGCAGTTCATTGTCCCATCCCAGCTTTAGCCCAGGCAGTCCCATCCTGCTTGTTTTTCTCTCTCCAGCCCATGGGGTTTGTGCTCTTGGGCTGAGATTTGGATCATTTGTCCTTGGTGCCCAGCTGGAGCAGGAATTGTTTTGTCTCCCTGCTCTGTGCACAGAGCTCACCATCCCCTCCTGTGAAGCTCAGACCCACCCACTAAAGCAGCACAGAATGTGAAACATAGAAAAGCTGAACCCTGAGGCATCACTAGAGGAAGGAGACTGTAAGACTGTCAGGCCAGTGAATCTCTGCCAGCTCTGGGCAGGAGCATGTCTGCATGCTGTTTTCTATAAAATACCACATCACTTTCTAATCTGGTCTTAAAAGGCCAGAAAAGCCTCTTGAGAGCAGCCATGGGACATGAAGAACGAGGCTCTAGAACTGTCTCAAAATGGGATAGTGGTGGCCAGTGAGCAGCACAGGCTCCCAGCACAGTGTTCCATGCCCAGAACTATTCACATCCTACTGTAACTCAGGCTGGGTCCTGGTCTTCGGAGAGGTGAAGTTTGAGTGATCAACACTTGTGTAAACACCAGTCCCTAGACTCAGACAAACCTGAAATACTCCCCCCCAATAAGCATCACTTGAAGGACACATAGAAAGTCACTACTGAAAGGTGCTAACTTTCCTGATGACAATGAATTAATTTTCTGACTCCCTGAATGCTTTGTCAGCCCAGTCAGGAGATGGTTTACAGCACAGCTCTGGCATTGCTGCTTGCTTATTGATGTCATGAAGTCCATAACTTTACTAAGGGTTCAGGTTATCACCAGATGTTGAGATTGTATTGGGGTGGGGAGAAATTTTCTTATGTCCTCACCAGATCTATTCAACTGTTCCTGCAGCAGCCTATGTGAAGGGAAGTTGACAAATTCCTGATCTCAAGCCCAGCTGTCAGAAGAACACGGGGTAATAGCTGTCCTTGTCAAACGTGCCAATTAATTCAGCAGCTGTCAATGCAGGGGGAATTGATGGAGTCCCCATTCTGGCTGAGTAATGAAAGCCTAAAGCCTGCCTAAGTCCATTCCAGCTCCTAAGAGATCCTGCTATCTCACCTGAGCTGTGGTGAGGGGCACTTAAAGACACCCAACACACAGAACAACAGCTTGCTGCAAGAGCAGGTAGAGGCTCCATGTGAATCTTCATGTTAAGAGTGGAAAAGGATGTGACAAGAAAGGCTGTGGAACAATGCCATAACATTTTGGAGTGAAAGCTTTGTTCAAATACTGCTTGAAGTCAAACAGAAAATGCAATTAGAGGAATTATTTCTCTCTGAGATGCAGAATGTGTTCTGGAGCCTTCCTGTCAATGAGAGAGTTGCTTTTAGAAGAAAATGTGGCCATTGTCTCAAAAAGTTGTGGAAAGGCAGTGTCAGCTCAGCAGGCTCATTAGCATAGTCCTTTGTCTGACTCAGAAATATTTGTTAAGAACTTCTAAAACAACAAGAAGAAATTGCTGTTGGGGTTCCCTGACTACTGTTCTGGCTCATCTACTTGCAATGGAGATTTTGGTTTAATAAATGACTTGAGGTCTTCTGGCTTTAGAGGACAGGTTTTATATCAGGCACTCATTTTACCCAAGGAAAAAAAACAAAAACAAAAACAAAACAAAACAACTTTCTTCTTTATCACCACAGCACAGGGATAAGGTTGAGCAGAGAAAATAATAATAGCATAAAAAAGAATGAAATGTGTCTGATCCTCTGCCAGCACTGCACTGCCTCTGCTGAGCTGTCACAACTGGGGGTGCTGCAAATGCATCAAGGCTCTTTGCTTTGAGAAATACCTGGAAGGAGCAGGGGCAGGGCCAAGCCGGCTTCTCTGGGCTAGCACAAATCACCAGCAGGAGCCCCAGGGAGGGAACAAATCCCACCTGAGATTTTAATGCAGGCTCTGAGAGTCTGAAATTAAAAAAAAAAAAAAAAAAAAAAAACACAAACTGATCTTCTAGGATAATTTAGTACAGCTTTTTATGGGGAGGGACTGTGGGTTCTTTAGGCAGTTCAGGAGGTGATTGAGGGACATTACAAGCACTGGCAATGATGGGAAAGGCAGATGAAAAAGGACCAGCAATGCTGATAGCTCTGCTTTCCTGCTGCCTAGGATTTATGTACTTAGGGATGAATTTAATACTTGGTGATCAAAAGAGTTCAAATAGTGGTTGTATTAATGATTTCAGCATAACCTCTAAATCCCAGGATGGCAGTAGGAATCTTCAGCTTGGTCTTAATCTCCTGACATTTTTTATTAAGAGCAAAATTAAGTGCTGTTGCCTGATGATAAAGCCTCTTACAGAAGTGTGAACTGTGGCACTGCCACCACACTGTGCCCTGGTCTCAAGCCCTGAGCACACCAGCCAGTCGTTTCCCAAAAATGAATTACTGGAGGATAAGATCCTCTTTGGTTTTGATTTTTGTTTGGGATTTTGTTGTTGTTTTTGTTTGTTTGTTTGTTTTTCTGGTATTTGGTTAATTCTTACCTGGTCTTTACAGTCTCTGGCCCTGACTCTTCAGAGTGATGCACATTATTGCCTACATTTGTCACAGTGCATTGCTGTGTATGTACTGAGCCTCTGCCAACTGCTTTGCTCCTAAATTACCACTCTTTCTTCCTGTTTTCTCACTAAATGTTTGGTACCCACTAAAGACACCTGCAGGGCTTCTAGCTCATACAAGTGTTGTGCATCTTGCAGCAAAACCTGTTTTGGAGCTCAGATCACCCATGATCTGTGGTTTGTGGCCAAAGGAATTTTAATGGGCCTCAAAGTAACATGGGAATCATCTCACCATCACTCTTCTTCCCTTCCTCCCACACTTACCCTGAAGTATATTGATCTTTGATGTGCTGGCTTTCTGGAGCCAATTTGAAGACAAATTGGGATGGAAATAAGTGATTTTTGAAGCCTCTCTCAAGCCTTAGGACAGTTTATTCTGCCTCTGCTGCATGAGTCAAAAAGACTCCTCAGTTTCTCAGTTAGGGGTGGTGTTATCTGCTAATTGAAGGTAATGACATCCCCAAAGATGAAAACTACCAGCTGTACTCTTGATTTTGAAGCTATAAAATGTGGCAAGATCTGATCCCAAGGGCCTTGAATGCAGGGCAGGGATTTTGGGGTTGACATGCTACTGTTGTACTGCCCCCATTGCAGGGGGGACAGAATTCTGTATAATTCTCCTGTGGCAGAACTGGATGGTGATAAAAGAGACAAAATAGTTCCTGCAGGGTTTCTTCTCCTTCCTTACATGAGGGAGCCCAGATCTCACAGTATCAGTTGTGGTGTAGCCTGACCAATGCTGAGGACAGGGGTCTGATAACCTCCTCTAAGAGCTGGGCTCTCTCCAGCACAGTCCCTTCACAGTGCAGGACTTGTGTTTGTCCTGTTCCTCCAGTCTCCTCCTGTCCCTCAAAAAACACTCCAAGACCTTCGGATCAAAAATGAAATGCTTATTGTAATGTTATTCTAATTATTAATTAACAATAATTTATTATTACTAATATAACTACTATAAAATCAATTTTGACTTATTATTAATGTTATTTTAATGTTCCCACATAGGATGTGAGAAAGGCAAGATGTTATATTGACAGCTCCTACTTATTAAAATGCATCTAGGATACTTCCAGAGGAAAAAAAAAGGGAGGAGGACATGGTGACAGCCTGTCCATGCTCCCCTACTCCCTGACCTCAGGTTAGTTGAGTCCCTGTTTGTGTAAGATACACGGCAATAATATCTGAATCTTGTGGCCTTCAGTGAATGCAAGGTTTAAGATGTGAAGGGGGAGACATCCATAAATTCTCTGTGATGAATGGTTGGCAGTTTCATTTGAGTACTTCCTGCCACAGATATTTAACATTTTTTCCCCAGGTGTCAAGGTTTAACCCCAGCTGGCAGCTAAGCCCCACACAGCCACTCACTTATTCCCCCCTGGAGGGATGGGGGAGAGAATGGCAAGGGTGGAAGTGAGGAGAACCCTGGTAAAGGGTTTTCCAGGTAAAGACATTTTAACAGAGAAAGCAAAAGCCACATGTGCAAGCAAAGCAAAGCAGAATTCCCTCCCCAGCTCCCCATGGCAGGCAGGAGCTCAGCCACACCCAGGGTCCAGCTCCCATATTGGCATACTGGGGACACAAATGCTGGCACTGGATCTGTCCTCTCCTCCTTCTCACCCAGCTTTACCTGCTGAGCATGAGGCCCCGTGGCCTGGGATGTCCCCTGGAGTCAGCTGGGGTCAGCTGTCCTGGCTCTGTCCCCTCCCAGCACCTCGTGCCCCCCGAGCCCCTGGCTGGGCCGAGAGGAGGAAAGGCCCTGGTTCCATGTGAGCCCAGCTCAGCCCAGTTAAGCTTTTCTGTATTATTAGTTAAGCTGTTTTAAACTTTTCTGTGTTATTGACACCACTTCTTAGGCAGCCTGTCAGAACCCAGGACATCCCTCTGGCTGCCCTGGAGGACTCAAGACCCTGGCAAAAGGCTCTGAGACTTTGGCATGGAGTCAAAAACAGCTGTGCTTTTGATTTTAGCCCATGGAAAAAATTACCAACTTTGTGTGAAGAGTTACAAGCCACAAGGGTTTGAATAGAATGACAGTGAATTTATCACAGGGTGGAAAAGTAGAATTTTGGGGTTTTTAGAATGGGGGCTCAAAGAGGCAAGCAGGAAGAATCTGGGCGAGTCCTGTCTTTCTTTTCCTCCATCTTCTGCTGTGATGGTGGCACTTCTGGATTGGTTTAGAGTAGAGACAGACTGTCTAACACAGGTGAAAGGGATTGGAAAATTATTGTAAATAAAGTACAGGTAGTTTTTAGTACAAAAAGCTAACAGCACCCCAAGGGCAGGGACTGTGCCACAAACCAACCTGCTGGACAGAAATGGTCATAGAAAGAATGTAACAGATAAGAGAAAATAAACAACCCTGAAAAGCAGAGCTGAGGAATCTCAACTTCTTCCTCAGTCACAGGGCTGGGAAAAAGACTCTTTAATACCTTGGGAGCCATTTCAGCAACACAAAACCTGAGAGCAGCGGGCACGAGGCAGAGGGAGAATTAACCCGAGAACACAGGGGCCAGTGCCAGGGACCGGGAGGAGGAGGAGGAGAAGAAGGAGGAGGAGAAGAAGGAGGAGGAGGAGGAGGAGAAGAAGGAGGAGGAGGAGGAGGAGAAGAAGGAGGAGGAGGTTTCACTGCACACTTGCACTCCCTGGGCATGGACACCATGGCCAGCAAATCCAGAGGATGTCAAAGCTCAATCCAAGCCAGCAGGAAGGGGAGTGGGGACAGAAGTGGGCTCTGGACGTGGCAGGATGCTGGCGCTGATGCCAGTGCTTTGCTGGGCAAGGTGCAGAGTGCAGCTCCCAGCTGTCATCTGCTGCAATTCCCTGCTCCCAGCTGGAGCCTGGGGCCAGCTGAAATTCCCAGCTGGTGGCCAGGGCCTGCTTTTTGCCTTCCCAGTGGCCCCTGTGGCTTCCCCACACAATGGGAAGGGTGCAATAAAGCAGCTGCTCTGCTGGGAGATCAGCTTTGTGGAGAGCAGCACAAACATGCAGAACCCCCTCGCAGGCAGAACCCCCCCATCTCAAAGGTTATTGCCCTGGATAACAGGCTTTGGGAGTGCCAACAATCAGCAGGCATGCAGAATTGTCACAGGCCAGCACCAAAAGGTGGGAGCAGCAAGCTGGGAGCTGTGTTGGTTTGTTTTGAGAGGCCAGGGGAAGCTGGACATGCTCTCTCTGCAGGTTTAAGGCTGCACTCTGAACCTGCTGGGGGGGAAAGGCTATCAGGGTCTGAAAGCCTGCTTTCTTTACCTCCAAGGACTGCAGCAAGGCTTCTTTGTGCCCTGAAGCCCACTTGAAAAGAGTAGGGCATGTTATCCCTGCTCTGAATCAGGTTGAGTTTCCCAATATTTAAGCAGCAATCAGAAAGGGAAAAGCCATGAAATCTGTTTGTAAAGCCTTTATCTGTGTCCTCTGCAGCAATTCTGACATAAATCACGTTCAGTTATCTGATGCAGGACTCAGAAGAAGCATCCCATATTCTCCTTTTGGTGAAACAATTGGATCCACAAAGCTCAGTGCAAGGTTCACCCTTGTAAATGGGGAGGGACAGAGATCTTTCAAATGAAAAGGCATTTTCCTTTGTAAATGGCCTTGTCCTTATTTATTTTTAGGGTGCTTTTCAAGGTAAGTTTTTTCCCCCAGTTCTGTGATCAAAATATGAGAGAAAAAAAAATAATCTGCTCTCCACAAACTTTTTTTTTTTCAATATTTCAATGCGAGCACTTGATTACCAGAATAACTCCAAAGTGACAGGGAGATTTTTAAATCATGAGACATGAAAGCAGTTCTGACAAAAATTTTGTGCCAATTTTGCTGGGCTCTCTGTTGTTACAGGAGTGGAACAGAAGCTGAGGGTGAAAGGGGCTGTTTTAGGGATGGGATGATTTTTGGGAAATTTCCTCCACGGGAGCTGGTATGGGATTGTGTTTTGGAAACAAAGTTGGTCATACAGAGATGCTTTCCTTCCTGCTGAGCAGCACTTAGGGTGTCAAGGCCCTTTTTGGGGAGTTGGGAGGGGACACAGACAGGACAGCTGACCCCAGGGATGTTCCAGACCATCACACTCCCATGGAGAGCTGGGGGAAGAAAGAGGGAAGGGGGTGATGGTGTTTTTCTTCCCAAGTAACCCTCCATGTGATGGATCCCTGCTCTCCTGGGGATGCTGAGCACCTGCCTGCCCTGGCAGTGGGGAATGAACCCCTGGCTTTGCTTGGCTTGCACCTATGGCTTTTGCTTTCCCTGTTAAACTGTCTTTATCTCAGTCCAGGATTGTCTCACCTCCACCCTTCCCATTCTCTCCCCCATTCCCATGTGGAGGGAGGGAGTGTGTATGTCCTGGCTTAGGGCAAATTTGGGAGAAAACCTCTAAAGGGGTTTAGAATCTGCTCTAGAAAGCAAAGAATTTCCTTGGAGAAAAGGGGAAAAAAACTGTTTATTTAACAGGTAAAGCATTCACCAGTACAAGAAAGGGAACAATATTAAAGAGCACTAAAAAGTCACCCCAGGACACAGCAGCTGCTATGCTCAGCTGCAGGCTGGGCTTAAACCATGCCAGGACAGGTCCAGGCAGTGGAGCTACCCAAGTCCAAATGTTATGAATATCAAAGATAAACCTAGAGAGTTAGATTTCTGTTCTTACCTTTGCACACAAATCCAGCATCTTTCCTCTTTAATGCCCAACATTTCATTTCTCTCCTCTGAAGAAAATGCGTGTGGAGACACAAAACCCAGGAAACTGAAACCAGCAGCTTGTTTTGGCTTGAGCAGCTCCAGACAGAGAGGGAGCAGAAGGTGCTCAGAAGGCTGGCTCACTCCCTGGGTGTCTCTGAGGCAGAGCTGAGGCAGCAGTGAGCAGCCCAGCTGCCCTGAGGGAGGGATGTGCTGGATCAGCATCCCCATGGCACAGCAGATGCCACCCTCAGCCTGGCTGGGGAGCAGTGAAACCCAAGGAGGAGCTGTAGAAGAAAGAGTTTTGAGCCGGATTTCCCCCAGCCCAGCTGTCCTTGGAACTCCTTGTCTGCTCCAAGCCCTTCCAGGGCTCCTGGGCATTTGGTGTCCCAGCAGGGTGACACAAGCTCCCTCCTTAGGTGGCTCCACTCCCTCTGGCAGACACCACCAAACCACCCTGGCTTCCTCAGCCATGCCCTATTGATTTCTGCAGCCTCTCCTTCCCTCAGGAATTGATCAAATGAAGAACAATCTGAGCATTTAATGGGGCTCCTTCAATATGATGAAGTTTGATTGCTTGAAGTTGAAGTTCATGGTAATTTTTTATGCTGACAGCACCCTCACAGACAATAAAGCCTGGCCCTTTCCTGAAGGCCTCTCTTAATCAGGAAATTATTTTAATGCTGCTGTGCTTAACTGATACACTTCTCATTATTAAATATATTTACTATATATATTACTAAATATACTTATATTAATTATACTTACTTCTCACTATTAAATATGATCATGATCAGAGAACAAGATGTATTCTATTTCCACCAAAAGTGGTATCAAAACTCTTGTTTTGGTTCTGTTCTCACTGACCAAATAAAACCCAATAGCAGCAGCAGCAGCTCACCTGCAGTTTGGAGGGTAACAGGCAGAACTTTTGGCTCTCCTGGGTAGAGGATCAGGGCTCTCCCTGCTCATTTGCCCTTGCACAGGACTTATTAAATCCATTTGTGATGAAAAGCGCAGCATTTTTGTCATGTCTGAGGTCTGTCCCTGTAATCACCACAGTGAGTTAATAAACACTTTTATTTGTCAGCAGGTGTTTTCATGAGTGACAGAGAGGCTGAAAAATGAATGTCTTGCAACTTCTTGAGTTCTGTCATTAAAAACCCTCGTGGTTTTTAATGAAACCAATGAAACCATCCTCAAGGTGTGTGGGTGTGTGTGTTTGAGGGTATCCCACAGAGCCTGAGGATGTTTGTCAATGCACACAACACCAGCAGGTTTGCATTTGTGCTGTGCAAATTTGTGCACACACAAAAGTGGAAACAAGATGTGGTGCATTTATAGCCACATCTAGAAATACCCAGGTGTAAAGGAGCCCTCCACTTGCAGCTGCTAGAAATGGAGCAGAGGAACTCCTCAGCCCCCCAAAAAGTGAAAAGGCAAAAAAAGAGAATGCAATTTTCTGATTATTTTTTTTTCCCCTTTACTTTCTTCACCCCCTCAAACAACAGCTACACCCATCCTACCTTTCTCTGCAGCACAGCTGTTAAAATAGAACACATTTTGGGACAGCCCCACATGAGTGCTGCTTTTCTGTGGCAGGGACAAAAGCAATGCCTGTGGCTTTCCCAGCAGGAATGCAGCACTCACCTGGGCTGGGCAGTCCTCCTGGGGTGGAGAGGGCTCTGACACAGCCTCCTGGAATGGTCCTTGAGGTTCCTGTGAGCAGCCAGCCCAGCATCCCTGCTGTGTCCAGCCCACCCCTCACCAGTGCAGCTTTCTCTCTTGCTCTCAGAGCTTTCAGGTGCAGGAACAGCTGCAGGCTGGGCTTAAACCATGCCAGGACAGGCTTAGGCAGTAGAGCTACCCAAGTCTAAATGTTATGAATATCAAAGATCAAGCTAGAGGGTTGGATTTCTGTTCTTACCTTTGCACACAAATCCAGGATCCTTCCCCTTTAATGCCCAACATTTCATTTATGAATATCAAAGATCAGTCTAGAGGGTTAATGTCACAGACACATTTTATGAAAAATCCTTTCCTCAGGATTTTTTCTCTTCAGAAGCTGAGAGGCCTCAGGAACAAAATGTAAACAATGATTCTCTGCTGCTGTGGAATGCACCAGGTGGATCTGGGATTGGTCTCATCTGGTTGTTTCTAATTAATGGCCAATCACAGCCCAGCTGTCTTGGATTCTCTGGTCACTCTTGTGATTTTATTATCATTCCATTCCTTTCCTTGCAAGCCTTCTGATGAAATCCTTTCTTCTATTCTTTTAGTATAGTTTGATTATAATATATACCATAAAATAATAAATCAGCCTTCTGAAACATGGAGTCAGATCCTTGTCTCTTCCCTCATCCTGGGACCCCTGTGAACATCACCACAGGTTAGATTTCTGTTCTTACCTTTGCACACAAATCCAGGATCTTTCCCCTCTAGTGCCCAACATTTCACTTCTCTCCTCTGAAGAAAATGTGAGTGGAGACACAAAACCCAGCAAACTGAAACCAGCAGCTTGTTTTGACTTGAGCAGCTCCAGACAGAGAGGGAGCAGAAGGTGCTCTGAAGCCTGGATCAGTCATGGAATGCCTTGCTTTACACAGTGGTTCTCCAGCCAAGGGACTGAGCAGAACAATCAGCCTCTTAAGCCATCTAAATGTAAAAGTTGTCTTGCTGGAGGAAAGTTAACAAACATGAAAATGGAACTGAAGCTGCATGGAGGCAGCAGAGGTTCCCTCTTGTTAGGAAATTTAATTTACAAACATCAGAGGTTTATGTCTGAAAAGGAGACAGAGGAGTCCTTTTACTTTATTCGAATAAAGGGAGAGGCCATGGGGCATTCCCCTGGGATCTCTCAAATTTTTGGAGGATGCAGCCTCCTTTTTATCCCAATTTCCCAGGCACATTTCCCTTCTCTCTTTCCCCATTAGCTGAAGTACTTGAAAGATACAAACTTCCTGATACCAAAAATTTCCTTCTAATGTATAACCCTCCCTTTTAATTTTTAATTCTTATAGAATTTAGGGGGTTTTCTTCCCCATTGTTTCTTTCATCTTTCAATGTCTCATTTCATTTATCAGCAAACCTAAAGTTTATTTGTAAAAGCAAATATCTTTTTCCATTCATCAATCAGTAGAATCCTTCCCATTGTTTCTTTTATCTCCCAGGGCTGGTTTTATCTACCAGCAGACCCACAGCTTGTTTGTAAAGACAAATCTGCTATTCCTCTCACTCTCCTGCAGCAGTGACAGGGAAGGAGCAGCTGATCCAGGACAGGGGGAGAGCACATTAGAGGAGTTCCCTTGGATGGATGGCCATGTTTATTCCCTGTTTGTCTCTCATTTGCTCTTTGTCACATCTCTGCCCATCCCTTTTGGACTGTGTGTCAAAGCACATCTCGTCTGGGTGGATTGCTCTGACACCCAGGGATGCCTTGGCCGCTTCCATCCCCCTGAGGAGTCAGGCAGAAGAGGCTGAGCTGCCCCCAGCACATGCCAGGGTTTGCATTTTGGGGGGCAGTTGGCTGCTTGGAGCAGGGGAGGGGTTTTTTGGGAGCATGGCTTGAGGCCATGAAAGAAAAGGGCTTAAACCTGCTTCTCACTTGAAAAAAATAATAAAGCAGGGAGGCAGGGAGGGAGCTGCTGTGTTTGTTTAATGGAGGGAGTCTGTGTCAGCCCCTCTGCTGAGCAGTTCATGCCATTCTCTGCCCTGCTCCAAGCTTCTCAGTGACACTGAACTCCAGGTGACCCTCCCAGACAGTAATTGCTTTAGCATGGGCCTGACAACAACAGCAAGAACCACCCTAAAAATAAGCAAAGCTTAAAATAAATTCCAGCTCTGGAGAGCTGCTCGTGTGAGGAATCCAGTACACCACCTGTATCTTCCTTGAAGAGCACCACAGTTCTTGGCAGCTGGAAAAAAATGGGAGTTTTCAAGGGATTTCCAGTGCCCAACCTGGCAGGGAGTCAGCCAGGACAGACAGCAGGTGGCCTTGAAGGGAAGCTCATGGGACAGCTCCAGGCCAGCATCCCTGCTCTCTTACCTCAACAGCTACCTCACTGAAAGGTGGGATTTAGGGAAAACCAAATTTAATTGCAGTGCCTGGGATAAATGCCTTTCCTTGCTTTCCTAAGCTGTAACAAAATAAATTTAAAATGGGTTCATCATATCTGGCAGTAAATAGGACCTAAAAGCTGTTCATTCATCAAAAATGCATTTAGTCCTTGGGAGAAACAATTCTCTGCCCCCTTGTATCTTCAGCTGCAAGTGCTGTAGGAATTGTGTGTTCTGGAAGAGGTGCCCACAGGACACACACAGAGCAGAGGCAGGTCTGTAGTTCCAGAGAATTCTAGAACATTTCCTGTCATAGCAAACCACCTGCAAAGTAATCATCATGGCAAATCAGCCCTGGTCCTGCAGGAGTTTAAAGAGGTGGATGTTTCCTGCTGCTACAATGAATCTGGGGTGCAAATTTTCCATAAATTCAATAGAAAGTAACCCTTCCTTTTTCAAAAAGAAAGTGTTTGACTTGGAGAGAATGCAGTTTCCCTTTTCCAACCCACACAGCAGTGGCACACACAGGGTGGATTTTGATTTGATGAGTAATGAAGAAGAGAAGCAAATTAATTTTTTTTTTTCCCTGGCTCTTTTTTACAGACATTTTCCTCAGTTTTCCAGGCTGACTTTCTGCAGGCAGCTGTCTCATAGTATGAACTACTGAAAGTTAAAATGTACCTGCCCACATGGCACAGCCTTCCCTGGCTCATGTTTTAGAGGATGGGATGTTGGGAAAAGGCTGTCAGGACATTGCAGAAGAACCTCAAACATGGAATTGTACACAGAAATGAATTAGTAGAAAATTCTTAAAGCTTAATCTGGCAAATAACCCATGCTCCTGTGTTTTATCCTCTTAGGAAAACTTCAAGTGTTTCAAGAAAAGAATTCACATCAAGCTTCAATCCCCTGTAGCAAACATATAGAAAATAAGTGTTCCAAACTTTAAATACCAGTGGGTTCCAGGATGTGTTGTGTGGGGCAAGAGGAGACATAATTCCCTGCATACAGCTGTCTGGAAACTGGCCTCTTTTTCTTTTCCCTCCCCCTCACCAATAGAAGCCAGAGTCAGATCCCAAATGTAAACTGAAATGCTCACCTGACAGCAAATATTCAGATGTTGCAGGCAGTTTTAAAGCAGCACTTTCTCCTGTGACAAATGAAAGGTCTGAATTCTGAAAAAACATATATATAGTCAACAACCTTTGCTTGTTTTCTGATTAAATACACTTCTGCTCTATCATCACTGCTGAGGTCAGTTTGGTCCAGCAATTTCTGATGAGACACTGCAGTGGACTTGCTGTTGGCTTCTTACTAAATGCCTGCATCTTAGAAAAAAAATTGTCTATATCAGCTAGCTAAATAACAAAACTCATGAAATGACTTATTTTAGTCAGCATTTGGAGGTGTAGTAATTATGCCTGTAATAGTAAAATGAGATTTTAATGCTGATTAATGAAACTGCTAAATTGTCAAGACTGCTGGCCACAGTTATCAGTCTCTGGAGACTGTGCCCTAAACCAGTTGTCATCATGTGTGTGATATGGCTCCCTTTGTAGGGCCAGATGTGAAGCATATGGTGACCCATTACAGCAGGGATGAGCTGCAGGTCCACCAGGGCTGAATTGTATTGGACAAACGATGAGAAAATAACATCCACTGATCACTGCAGGATCACAGCAACTTTCCAGAGGGTGAGGGGTGAGGAAGGACTTGGGAAACTGCCTAGCTGAGGTGATCATTGCTGTAATTCTGATTTTCTTCCACGTTTGTTTGTGTCCAGGAGGAAAGCTGTGCATGCAAGCACCTGTAGAGCATATTGCTGCTGTTTGCACTCTTTCTTTTCATACTGTTCTCTTTCCTGCCTGTCTCAGGGAGGGAAATCCTGTGGGGTGCTGGGTGCTGGCAGGGGGAACCTGTGCAGTTCCCCAGAGGAGGAAAGGTGCTGGGTGATGGGAAGGATGCTGGGCTAGCCAGAGCACTAAGCAGAAGGCAGGAAAATGAAAACTAATGTAATGAAACTCACTGCCCTCATATGCAGAGACAGTTCTAGTGTGCTGGGCACATTTCAGCTCCTTTTGGCCATGGTCACGGGGGCAGGGTCCTTGCAGGAAAGCAGAGAGAGGCTGCACTGAGCTCAGGAGGGCCATCCTGGTGCCCCTGGGAGGAAGAAAGAGAGCAAACTTCTCTGAACAACCATTTTCCCCATTAACTTGATTGCAATCAAAAACTGTGCTCAGTCCTCAGTACACTGGCAGGTACAGCCCAGAGCAAAGCACAATGGGCTGCTTTTCAGTTTTGCTGCTGCCACTTTGTGTCACTCCTCAGAAGATTCTCTCATTTTGTGAACAGTTTAACCTACTTACTCACTTGCACATGGACAGGGTGGAAGATCAGAGGGGCTTCATTTGCCATGAGGAGCTTCTGCCTTTTCCTCAAAGGGAAAAGCAGCAGCTGACCTGGATGGCAGGTCAGGCACTCTGTCCCAGCACCCTGCCAGCCCATGTGGGGAGTGACAAACACCCCTCAGCACAGGCACAAACTGCTTTTCAGAGGCCAGGGAAGTGCACACAGCTATTTCAGTGACTAAACACACACGAGTCAATGTGCAGGATGATGCAGATGATTCATAGGCACGTGCATTGTGCCTCACAGTCATTGCTAAACTCAGGGCTGTGATTGCTGAGGGTCAGACTTACCTCAGGCAAGATGCTCTTGTTTGAAGGTATGCTTGGAGGAGGGAGTGAGTAAGCTTTGTGGAAACCCCTTGAAATCTGTCATTTTTCCCAGCTGCCAAAAAACCTACTAGACACACTTCCAGGATTTCTTCCATTGCCCTGTTCTTGGGCTTGAGGACTACTCTCTCCAACAGAAGTGGGCAACAACTTTATTATCTTCTTCCAAGAACTTTATCTTCCTACAACAACTTTATCTTCCTACAACTTTTTCCAACAACTTTGATATCCTCCTACAACCTGCCAGGTCTCTCTGCTTTGCCTGTGGTTTCACAGCAGCCAGCCCTGCACCCCTGACACCCACGAGCAGCATCACCAACTTCACCAAGTCAGATCCCCAGAAATGCTGAAACTCCACCCTACCATTCTGTAACAATGCAAGGACTATATAATTATTACTATTATCATTATGATTATTGTTGTTGTTATTATTATTATTATGTGCATAATATATTAAATTATATATCATTACAGTATAGATAATGTATAACGTATAATGTATAATAATATATTTTATATATTAAATATAATTTTATATTACATATTAAATATATAATATATAATTACATATAATCACAATAAATATAATATATAATATATAATATATAATATATATAATGTATAATGTATAATATATAATATATAGTCTATAATATATAATATATAATATATAATATATAATAAATATAAGAGATAGAATTTATGTTATATAACATATATACCATATAATATATATATTATATATATTATAGAATGTATTATGTATAATATCTAATAATATATAATATATATTATTTGTTGTATATATCAAGTAATATTATAATATATATAAAATCTAATATTATAATATATATAATTTTATCAATCAGTATCTGATTTACTGCAGCAGAAGCTCTCTTCGAATTGTCTGGCAACAGAAACTGAGATATTTTTTATGATATGGCCAAGTTTTTTGTGACAAACAATGCCACCACAGCTTAACTGGCATTTCTACAAATATCCAGGTCTGTAAATGATACTGGTGAAAGCCAGAGCTGCAGCTGGGGCTGTCTGCATATGGTTACTGCACTGGGGATGGATAATTTGTTCCTTGGAAAAGTCTGTTTTCACAAAGCAGCCTCTCAAGTGCCACAGTGTGGGGAAAGCACATCACAGGCAGAAGGTAATGACTGCTGACACCAGAGCAGCTTTCCTCTTGTTCCAAATAAAAGCCAGCAAACTCTAAATCATCAGTGCAGCCACGCCGTGTACCTGCCCCCATTGTTCAGGCTTGGCTTTAAGCTGGGAACAAAATCTATCAAAATGCAGCTTCAGGGGGAAAAAATGGACTGTGTGACACGTACAAGTGCAACTGGCTGCTCTGAACAAAAGTAAACTGGGATTAAGATTTCAACAAAGAGCACTTCCTGCTAAGGAATAGTGCCTTGGGAACTACTCCAGACACACACACAAAAACCTCCCAAACTCCCCCTCCCCTCTCCAAACAAAAGAAAAACCTGGGGTGGGATGATCCTGGATTTGTTCCTGCCTTGGCATTTTGGCACACACAGCCCCTTCAGAAGGAAGATTCCAGTAAACAAGTCATAAATTACTCTTTGTCCAACATTTGCCAAAACTACAACCTGTGTATTCCAGCCTGGAAATCGAGTTTGTCTCCCAAATGCCCTTTCTGTTTTCTATTGGTTATCTTTGGCTCAAATCATATTTTTCATGTGAAATCTTTTGTGGGCTTTCAAATTATTTTGTTTCTCCAAATGAGGATAAGAAAGCTGATTCATTCCCATTGTGTGATCTTTCCAAAGAAAAACTTGTAAGGAACTAAACAGCAGCAAAAAATCAGGAAATAAGGATTGCATCCTCATTTTGGCTACAGGCCACTGGTGTAACTGTGGCAGTAAAAACAGCACAGTTATTGGCTTTTTCCTTTTCTCTGATTCTTGTTTGACTCAGGCTTCACCCTGTTTGACAAGGAACACCAAGTCAGGGAAGTCTTTGTGCTCCTGGAGCTGAGAGCTCCAGCTTTTATTCACACAGCTGACAGTTTGCTGCAGGGCATTATATTAAGAAAAGTAAATTTTATTATCTGACTATCCACTGTGCTAAAGTCTGACTGGTACCTACAGCACCTCCAGAAAAATCTTAGAACAACAGGTAAGAATTTTTTTAAAAGACATGCCAAAAAATCAGGATTTTTTAAACATATTTCCAGATACAACAAGTGATGGGGTATTCAGGAGTAAGTGTTACTGGGAACCTAAACATATCTGAAAATCTGGCCTCAATTTGGTAATAGAAATGCAAATCATTTATAAAAACAAACCACCTGAATTTCATTTTCAACTGATACAGCTCTTCGGTCTCAAAGTTTTGTACTGAATGTGATTGATTATGAATAAGTCTATGTGTTTTGTAGTTTCAAGTCTGCAGAAAATTCAATAGCACTTTGTGCAAGAAGTCGTTCTGTTGATTAGGAGACCTTAATCAATACAATTTAGCTCCTCTTAGGAACTGCCCCTCTCCCAGCCAGAGCTGGGCTTGAGCCTTGTAGTGTCAATATGATGCTCAAACAGAGCCTTCAAAATTCTCCAGATACCTCCTAACACAAATCCAATAACAGGGTGGTGTTACTGACAGAGCTGCAGTTTGTACCTCACAATAATGCACATTTTCTACCTGCTTCAGACCTCTTAAAGAATCCATGATAGTGCTCATAAAACAGTTCACATTCTCCCTGCAATTGCAGCAAGTCACCAGAAAAGAAAATATTTTGCTGTGGTCCTTGCACAAGAGTGAATGTTAGAAATGCTTGAGCACAGCATGCAAAACCCCTCATATTTGTGGTGCTGTTCCTTTAGTAACTGAGGGCCCAACAGACTGACCCTCCTGAGCCACTTCAACAGTAATGGTAATGAAAAAATACACCTTCATGCAATTCCTTTTATTTTATACTTTAGGTCTGTGCTTTCTAGCCCAAATTTTTGGATATGTTGCCATTATTCTGAACTCCTTGGACTTTATGCAGTCCCAGCTCCTGAGTCCATAAATCTGACAAGCCCTATTGCACCACTGACACCTCCCTAAAGAAGTAGCACCCACTGTTTGGGGAAGAGGTGAGGGTGGGCTGTTCACTCAGTTATCCCCAGCTCAGGTTTTTGTCACACCTCCTTTTGTGAATGCAAACCTGCACAAAGTAAGCGACTGAGCTGTGTGCTAAGAATTACAGGGAAATGCTGCCCAGAGGAAATGAAGGGCTCCTCTGATTCTGTTCTATAATCAATCAGGAAAGCAAATTGAGCCTGAGGAAAACAAGAGGGAAAGCAAAATGAGATGTATCCACATAGCCACATCCTAATGGAATCACTGCAGCACTGCTGGCTCCTGCCAGAGGTGCAGGCAGGAAAGGGATAACTGCAGGGGAAGAAACAAATCAATGTGGATCACTGGAAACTGATTTAGAGCACTGAGCCCACTCAGACTTCTCTTGCATTTTCCCTCGATTAGGCTGGCAGGAAATGGAGGTTGAAAACATTCAAACCTGACTTTAGTCTTCCATGCTGCACTTAGACTGCACTCCTGTGCTGGACTCCCTTTCCTTGCATTTCTGCAGAGCTCTGGCAGCTGGAACCTGCCCACAGGGGTGTCCTCTGGCAGCTGACATCCCTGGCCAGGCCTGAGCACCACATAATTTCATTTGGGCAGCTCAAGTAAATTAGCTGGTGATAGTGCTCAACAGCCTGGTCACAGCAAATGAGGAACCTGCAAGGAAGTTAGGATTGGTACAAAGGAAAGGAAATACTCCTGCTTTTACAATGCATTTCTCTTTCCATTAAGAAGCTGTGATGTTAGGCAGAGAAAAATCAGAATCCCTGCCTGCCTGTAACTGCTAAAAAATATTAAGTTGAAAAAAAGACATGGGAGGGTGAGGGAGAGAAGGGGTGAAAAGAAAATTCCAGAAATGTAATTCAAACACCTGTAGTCAAAAAGCAAGCTCTCAAGAAAAGCCCTAGGGTCAATATAACACAGAATGGAAGGACTACAGAGTTTGGACTTGAAGTCACTCCCTGTGACTTAAATTCCAGATAGTTTCCAAGAGTTTCCTTAATGAAATTTGTCTAAGGAGAAGATATCAGTGTCAGTGAGGGGAAAAACTCTGATCCACAGAAAATGGAAAAGAGAAAGGCAGCCTAAACCAGGAGCCAGTCATCAATCTATTGCTGAGACAGAGTCTTGGCAAAACCCATCCTCCTGGTAGAACTTGCCTGGAGTAGAGCAGATTGATTTGACAGTCTCTTAGCCTAATAAATGCTTGACCCCAAGGTCTGCTGAATTCACTAAATCCACTGTGCAGGGAGAATTGGGAAGCAGTCACCTCTGGGGAACGTCCTGCTCCTCAGCCCTGCCCTGCTGAAGGCCTTGACTGCTCTCAGCCTCCTGGAGATGAGGAGATGGGAGCTGCTCTCACAGGAAGAAAGGTTAATCGACTGCACTGCTGTTAATCAATCACCCGGGAGGGTTCAGCACTTGCAATAGGTAGGGCTCTCTTCCCACCCAGAGTTTCCTGCATCTTACCCAAGCACCATCTCCTCCAGCTGGAAGGATGAGTAATAGGCAGGAGCACAGTCCAGAGGGATGGCAGGTGTCTGATCCAGAGCCAGCTGAAGTCAATAGAAAGACTCCTGGTGAGTTCAGTGGGCTTGGACCAGACCCCAGAGAAAGACTTATTACCCAAGGTTTGTTCTGCATACATGCATCAAGCTGCTTTCAGTAGTGAAAGATCCTTGAAAAGAAGCAGATTCATCACACACTTTTGCCTCCCTGTGAAATCAAACTTCTACAAGCCATGCTGCCTCCCAGTCACCCTGATTGTCAGATATGGCTGACATCCAGCCAAGGAAAATGACCTGCCTGTGACAGCACACACAGACACCTAGAGACATTTCAAAATCTCCAAGGAGCACAACCAGAAAAAAAAAGCCAAAGTGCCAATATTTGTCTGGCCTTTTTTTGTAATTGCTGCTAGCCAAAATGAGAGCTTCCTCAGAAGAGCAAAAGTAGATCAGTTCCTGAAAGGACAAAAGAAAATGGAGGGAGCAAAATGTAAAACACCCTGGCATGGAGGAGAACAAGCTCAGTGCTGAACCACCAGCAAGGTGAAGCTGACAGAGCCTGAGAGAAAAAAACACCAGGAGAAAACAGATGGTTAGGAAGTACCCCTGAAGACTTACCTCTGTAAATTAACAGCTGCATTTAGCACCAGCACCAACTGATGACACAGCAGTGACTGTCCTTGATGTGTCTAAATGGCAGGGGGAAGCCTCAGCCTGCTGTGACAAATCCAGGCCCTTGTATGCCAGTGCAGAACCCCTTAGTAACACACCTGCTGCACCACAGGGCCAAAAAGCCACGTGGCAAAGAGCTGAAACCAGGACTCACCCCTTTAGGACACCCATGGCTACAGGTACCAGCTTAGAAGTTTTTCCAGATGTTGCTAAAAATCTGCTCCCTCCCAGCAATGCTTCTGGTGTCTCCTCACCACCAGTCTTACCCAAGGCAGACTCCTGGATGAGCTTCCACTCCTTTTGCTGCCAGAAGTCTGCTCAAGTGCTGGAACAAAGCTGCTGGCTTGGGATTTTTGCTTTTGTGATAACCCAGTTTCTGTAAGAGGCAGAGACACGACAGCCTGGTGCCATGGGCCTCCTGCTGTAGCTAATGAAGAGGTGCCAGGCTCTCCAGAAGGCTGGAGAGCAACAGTGGTTATTCTCTGCTCACCTGAAAATTCATGGCACTGCAGAGCATCTGAGGCTGTGGGACTTCCTCCTTCTGCAGTGACAACAAGCAGGAGATCAGTGAGACAGAATAATGCAAGGTGTGCTACACACATGATTTCTGTGTGCCCCAAGAATTGCTTTTCTTCCAAGGACAGCCATCTCAAAAGCTCTTTGCCAGCAGACAGCTGTGGTTGTCAAAACCAATTTCCTTGTGTTCTCACTGCTAGCTGAAAAAAACCCCCACAAGACAGACCCTGCATCTAGACCCAAAAGTAAGGACTAATATTTGGTGACCTTTCTTCCTCTGGCTCAGTTGATAAAATAAGCAGCACTGCAAGCAAAGTGAGGCAGATATCCTTAAGGAGTGAATGTACCTGTCTGTATTTCCTAAGGAAACCTGACAAGGAATCCCACATCCACAACAAGAACTAGATTTAAGACATACAGCAGCTTCTTCCCCAAAAATGACTTTGGTATAGCAGCCTTATAAATCTGAAGATTTTGGCCACGATCTGTGGCATGCATGTTGCATCAAAATACAGACAGTGGCCCTCTAAGTTGTACTCTGTTGTAAGAGCCTTGGATTTGTTTGTCTATTTTGTTTGTCTAATATTTCTAAGCTTTGTATCAAAATAATGTCCAAAGTTACCAACCTGGTAAGGGGGTTGCTCTGTTCAGGTGTTGATGTTACTGAGGATGCAGATTCATGCAAACTGCACCTTATTTTCTCATGTCTGAAAGCAGATTTTTGCAGCCATAGCTCCTGGTTTGGGAGAAGACTCTGTTATTATCTACAGCCCTGTATGCAGCACCACCAGCAGTGTTTGTGATCCCCTTGGCATGCCCAGAATCCCCCTGCCCTGCCAGTGCTGGATCCTGCTGCAGCCACAAAACTGACTGGAGATCCACAAAAAATGTATGTATTTCACCCACTGACTATTAATTTTTAAACCCAGAGTGGGTGACAGCATGAGACACCTGCAGCTCGGTGCTCATGACCCAGTGAGGCAGCAAAAAGCTTATTGCCTGATCAATTCCTCCTGGTGTCATCTGGAGGAGGGTCCCACAAGGCTTAAACTTGGGCACACAACACTCAAAGACAAAATCCCTTCTGCCTGAAAGGAATGAGAGATGGATGGCACAGAAACAGAGGGAAACTCTGAGTGCTCCACTGACCCAGCTGCCATCTGATGAATATAATATATTCAATATAAATGTGATTGAGAAATAGAAAACTTCTTACTTACCTTTATCATCACTCCCCAAAATTGTTTATGCCACAAAAAACCCCACAGAATTCCCTTGAACCATGTATTTAAAAATCTTGCAATTTTATTTGCATATAAAGGCCGCCAGATATAGCAGAAAAAAATTAAAGGAACAACTGCAAATCTCAAAAGGAATGAGAGATGGATGGCAAAGAAACAGAAGGGAAACTCTGAGTGCTCCACTGGCCCAGCTGAAATCTGATGAATGGGCTGCAATATAGATGTGTTGAGAAATAGAAAACTTCTTACTTACCTTTGTCATCACTCCCCAAAATTGTTCATGCCACAAAAAAAGCACAGAACTCCCCTGAACCAGGTATTTAAAAATCTTGCAATTTTATTTGCATATAAAGGCCGCTAGATATAATATCACAATAAATTTAAAGAAACAACTGCTTTTCTAAATTCCATTAACAAGGTAACATAAAACAGAACGAAGCTCAATAGCATTTACAGTGGTGGAACAAAAATTACTATCTGCAACAATATTTTGTGCTAGTGAGATTGCATTTACACACAGTGCAAAATAAGAGAAAGGAAATAAAAAAGACAAGAAGAATATTTAAATATAAAGGACAACTAAGCCTTATTTTATTTAGGCTTGATTGTATCCATATGACTCTATACATGCCTGAACTACAACAAAGATTTAACTCGGGCTCTTGAAGGCCTTGAGCACTTGGAAAAACGTGTCACATCCTTCATAATTTAGATGTGCTGTACAGCATAATTTTGCAAATGCTATACTGGCAATATTAAATCCTAGCTTAGTTATAATGCACAAAAAATACATATATATATAAATTCATATTTAAAAGGAGTCCGCATTTACAATTTTTTTCTTTTTTTTTTTTACTGCATGAAATACCTGCTCTTTGCAGCTTTCACCCCCAGTCTTTTAAAGCTAAAATAATTTAAAAAAAGGAACAACAGAAGGTAGATATCACATACAGGCTGTGGCTATCAAGATCAGTCTTTATAAAGCAGGCAGAGACAAACAACTGAGAAGTCTGTTCTCCCCTTGCTGCATTCTACCATGAATAGAAACAAGTTAAAGTACATGCACACATGTCAAGAGGTAAATGGACCCCAAAACATTGTTTGTGCTACTAAAAAAATTGATATAAATTGAGATAAAAAGCTAACATTTAAACCTAGGGAAAAAGAAGACACTTAAAAAAACCCCGACAATAACAAAAGTTGTGCAAATTTGGGTGTATTTAAATGCTGCCTATTTTTTAGCTTATAATATAATATTAAAATAAGGTCTCTCACTTATTAAAAGAAAGCTTGGCTGTCCTTTTGAGAACACTATAACAATTTACAATGGCAAATTTGAAAAACAAAATTCATTTTACAAATTCACAATGCTTTATCAATTTAAAATGAATGCTGCATTTCCAAAAAGCACAACCTCTAACTTCTCTTCTTGTTTCTTTTGCACCAGCAATTTACAAATAAAAAAACAAAAACAAAACAAACAAAAACAAAAAACCCAAACCCCACCCCAGAACAAAAACCCCCCCACAGCTCCCCCAAAAACCCCCCTAGCCCCTATTTGAAATAAACATGAATGTAAGTTTTTAATTAGAAAATGGCAGTTTATAGACCTTCCCCAGTAGTGCTTCAGGATCCTTGAGGGGTGGGAAGGTCGAAGATGATGGGAGGGTTGGTGGGCTGGAAGCTGACTGTGCAGGTGGAGGCGTTGATGTAGGTGGTGTAGCCATCTGTCATGATCCCATAACCTGTGGGGACAAGGGGGCACACTCACTGGGATGCCTCAGGTTCACCTTTTCTATGTTTCACATTCTGTGCTGCTTTAGTGGGTGGGTCTGAGCTTCACATGAGGGGATGGTGAGCTCTGTGCACAGAGCAGGGAGACAAAACAATTCCTGCTCCAGCTGGGCACCAAGGACAAATGATCCAAATCTCAGCCCAAGAGCACAAACCCCGTGGGCTGGAGAGAGAAAAACAAGCAGGGTGGGACTGCCTGGGCTAAAGCTGGGATGGGACAATGAACTGCAAGGTGCAAATGGAGCAGAACTGATCCCAGGGAGAGACCCCGGGAGCGCTCGTGCATTTTGGGGCCATTTTGGTTCATCTTGGGTGCAGCCCTGGCTGGGCTCTGGTGCTGCCCAAGGTGGGTCCATGGAGGAGATCCTTTGGATAAATCCCTGCTCTATTCTTTAGCTCTGTCCAGCCCCTGCTCTAGGGCAGCTTCCCAAGCCATCAACTGCCAGTTACACATGGAGCACCCCAAGGCTGCTGGGGCATCCCTGCTGTGCAATAAAACCAAACTGACCCCTTCAAAATGACACCAGCCCCTGCTGGTACCTCTGCCACATATGCTCGACTGGAAAAATCCCAGTGGGCTGTGTTTGAGATAAGAACAGGCACTTTTGGTTTATGTACAAACCTTTTTTTACCCCTGGAAAATCCTCTGTTGCAACAGGGTGTGGCAGAAACACAAACCACACATGTTCTTTTTCTAATTACATAATTAGTGAGTTATAGCTTGCATGCCTGTCAGAAGAAAAAGACCATTCAGAAGCAAAAGATTTTGAATTAAGCCACACCACCAAACAAACGACCTGAACTCTGTCACCTCCCCTGTGCTGGCCCTTATGACCCAGTTCCTCATCCCAGCACTGCCCAGCTGCTGCTCATTCTGCCTTGATGCCTTGTGCAGTCTGCCCTAGAGCAGGGGCTGGACAGAGCTAAAGAATAAAGCAGGGATTTATTCCAAGGATCTCCTCCATGGACCCACCTTGGGCAGCACCAGAGCCCAGCCAGGGCTGCACCCAAGATGAACCAAAATGGCCCCAAAATGCACGAGCGCTCCCGGGGTCTCTCCCTGGGATCAGTTCTGCTCCATTTGCACCTTGCAGTTCATTGTCCCATCCCAGCTTTAGCCCAGGCAGTCCCACCCTGCTTGTTTTTCTCTCTCCAGCCCACGGGGTTTGTGCTCTTGGGCTGAGATTTGGATCATTTGTCCTTGGTGCCCAGCTGGAGCAGGAATTGTTTTGTCTCCCTGCTCTGTGCACAGAGCTCACCATCCCCTCATGTGAAACTCCAACCCACCCACTAAAGCAGCACAGAATGTGAAACATAGAAAAGCTGAAACCTGAGACATCAGCTTCTGGGACCTCAGGAGCTCCTCAGGTTAAAAACACACACATGCACATCCTCAGGCTGCCCAGGGAAGCTGTGTCTGCCCCATCCCCAGAGTGTTCAAAGCCAGGCTGGACAGGGCTCAGAGCATCCTTGGATAGTGGGAAGCATCCCTGTCCATGGCAGAGGGCTTGGAATGAGATGATCCTTAAAGTCCCTTCCAGTCCAAACCATTCTGTGGCTCCATTATTTATTTTATATATGTATTTCAAAAGAATTTTAGAAAAGCGTGTGTGTTTTCAGCTGACATCCACAGAAAGCCAACAAGGAAGCTTGAAAACATCCAGGAAGTATTTGGCCCAAATGTACTTAAAAAAAAAAAAAAAGGGGAAAAAACCCCCTTCCTTTCATGGAGGAAGAAAGCTTCCCATTGCAAACCCACAGAGGAAAAAGGTTTTTCCTTTTAGACCATTATGATGGAATGCAGATCACTGCAGTCTGAAAGCTCAGATAAATACAGCTCCCCACAGTGCCTATCAGAAAGAATAATCACTTCAGAATTGCTTCCCTGTCCACCTGTATCACTTTATTTATTTAGACTGGCAATTTTGATCTAGATCATCTCACGGTGGGAAAAACCTTGTTTGTGGTTGTTTTGCTTATCAACCAGGGGGAAAAACCTACATCACCAAAATGTGTGGATGGCCTCTCTTGGTTCAAGGGAATGTGGTGCATTTTCATCCCAGCTGAAGTTGGATAGAAATTAATTGCACTCTGAGTCTTTACACTTGGCTATTTCTTCTTGTACTGAAACAAACCATTCTTATGTCTTCTGTGTAAGTACTAGAAATTCTTTTAAATTTTTGTTGGTATTTTTACAAGAATTTATTTGAATGCTCACTTTTAATGTGTCCTGCCACCTTTCCCAGGAGATTTAAACGTGGTGCTTTCTCATAATGATGGTCCTGTACATTCAGACACCCTCCTCTTCCACCCTTAGCACTATTACAACCACAAGTTTCACCACCCAAATTTACAATTTACACATTTCAGCTGGAAGACTTGCCACATTCATCTATTTTTAATATGTGAGGACTAATATTTGTACAAAATGCCCAATCTTTTTAATGGGTGCATTAAAGGACTGTTATTTATGCCTCTATCAGAGGGTCATGTCAGTATTCCCAGTAAAAACTCTTTATTTACAGATGCCAGGCATGGAAATTATTGTATGAAGTCACAAAGGCTTCAGAAAAACTAACACCACTGGCAGAGAAAGCTGTCCTCTTTTTATTTTGCTTTTATGAAGTCCTGAAATCTTTAGGCCTATGGAGAACCTAGTTAGAGACAATGGAGAAACCTCCAGGGGGGGAATATAAAACATTTAATGTGTAATTTTGAGTTCTGGGGTCATGAAGTCTTCCACTCTCTCTCAGGCAGAACTCCTAGTGTTTGTCTCTCAGCCACATGAAAGCCACAAAATTGTATTAAATATTTAACTATCTCCAGAATGTATTTAATCTCTCAGTGCCACAAACTGAGCTGGTTGTTTCTGAAGCTGACACAATGCTCACACTGCCCGTGCTGGCAATCACAGAGGGGGAATATCACCCCTAAAACATGAGACTGATGACTTCACATGCCCCCCTTTCTGCTTCCCCTCATGCCCTGAGGGAGGTGAGCAGAGGCAGCAAGTTATCTGCACATTTCCTTTTTCTCCTCCAGCATCTTTCTTAGCTCCTCTGCTCAGAGTAAAGGGGATAATTTTCATTTTGGCTCAGAAGTGTGGGGAATCTCATCTGTTTCTCCAACTGAGTTTGTCAAAACTTGAATTGCTTTCAAATAACCTGCATGGAACAACCTTTGCATCACAGTGAAAGATGTAGGTGGCTAAATGTAGCACACATTCCTGAAAGAGTCTGCTTTAATTCTGGAATAGATTTACCAAGTGCCACGCAGGCAATCACTTCCCTGAACTCCCTCCCTACTTTAATCCAATCTGCCATCTCCCACTGCAATACACCACCAAAGTGTGCCTCTGGAAATGTGAGATGAAGCAGGGAACAGCTCTGCTCCTTACCTTCATGAATCCCACCAAAGACATGCAGTTTGGGTCTGACTCTCCTCTGCACTGTGTTCAGCAGCTCCACACAGCCCACTCTCTGCAGCTCCTTGGGAACCCAGTCTCGAAAACCTGGAGGCAAAAAGCAATCAGTGCTGGCAATTTCCCCTATTCAGGTGAGGTTTCACCCAGTCTTTCAGGAAGTCATCATTCACACAGGGTTTATTCCATTATCTCCAGTCATAACCCCTCCATTAGAGCACACAATGGCTTTTAAGAAATGTTTTTCACTGTCACTTTATCTTCCTTAAGATTTCCTCCCTCCATCTGCATGAATATTTTTCCTGGATGTGATTTGTTTCTTTGAACCAGAGGTTTCCTCCACCTTGAAACCCTGGGTGCTGCTGCAGATTTTTCCTGGCACTGCTGCAGATTTTTCTTCCCTTTCCCCTGGCTCTTACAGCAGTCAGCTCTGTGGTTACTCCAGAAATGAAGCAGCTCAGGAAGATGAGCTGAGCCACCACTCAATCCCAAAGATTTAAAACACAGACGCCTGCAGCTTCTGGAGGAGTGTGGTCTGCAGGCACCAGGTCACATCTGAGCCCTCAACACTGTGCAAAAATTGCAAAGCAGCTCCCAACAAGCCACTGCTAATTGACCACGCCGCCACTTGGTCTTCTGGACAGTTCAGAAAAGTGTAGAAAGCTGCCATCAGTCCCTGCAGGAGCCTGCTGCCTGGACTGGCATGGGAAACATCAGCAGGACAAGGGAATGAGCAATGAAAGGGAAATCAGGAGCCACGTCCAGCTGTAGCACCATTCCACTGACTTTAGTAAAAACACGCTGGGACATGAACTTGGCTACATTTTAGAGTGACCAAAGAGTCCAGTTACAGCTCTACCTTCCTTGATATTCACTTTACATTAATAAGTAAGCACTTATTTAAAAACCAGTATTTTATCAGTGTTATCCTGCAGGCTGAGACCTAGAGCCTCTTGTTTTTAGGGACAGTACTGACACCTAATCTGTGCCAACCTTTTGAAACTGAGCTTCATTATCTCCTTCAAACACAAAATTCAAGCAGGCTTATTCAATGGCAGCACTCACTGGAGTCTGCAGCATCTCAGTATTTCTGTATGAACCCAGTTCAGAGCAGGTGGATGAGCAACCCATATAAAACCCATATAAAAGCACCCATGAAACAATATAAACACACTTGAGGGTTGGGGTTTTTTGGGGGGCTTTTTTGCTTCTTTGGGAAAATGAGGTGATTAAGAGAGTGCTGTACAAGGCCCTGGTTTGCAGACCACTGGCAGCTCCAGCAAGGTTAAAGAGAATTTGCTGATCTTCTTACAACATTCTCTAAGTAGCATTAAAAAACTAACCAGAATATAAAAGGAGCAGTGAGTACCTTGGTCAAAAACTTTTCCTGGACTTTTCTTTTTTTTGCCCTTAGCTTGGATTGCTGACTCTTAACTTAATTGTAGTAAAAAACCATAAGCACCTGACTCCACAGTCACCAAGAAGCTCTAAAAGAACACTGAGCCAGCCTGGAAGCACTTAAAATGCTGGTTAATTTTATTGAAATGCCCCATGCAATTCTGAGCAGATTTTACATGTTCACTACCACAAATGTAGTAAGTGACTGTGATTTGGCCACTTCCTGTGATTGTGTGACCCCCTTGGGTTACAAGAACTTCCTAAAACCCTGGCAAAAACCCTAAAACCCTGACAAAAATCACTCTTCTCCCAGTAAGGGCAACGAAGCCACTGCCACCCTTCCTGATAAGTGACATTTCTAAGAGGCTCAGTTGCTGCAAGCCCAGCTGAGACAGTGAAGCCACAGTCCCAGGCTGCCTGCCACGTGTGTCTGCAGGAAAGGCAGTGAAAATTGCATTATTTTGCCTCGTGGGGTGGAGACAGGAGAGTGGGACTTCCCAAAAGGGTTTAGTGAGGGCTCCCAAGGATTTCAGATATGCCAAAAGTGAGCACTGCTGCCTCTGCTGGGTGAGTGTCCTGGGGTCCTCCTGGGAATAGCAGAGCTTAGTTTAAATCTTAAACCTGAGCTCAGCGAATGACTCACACTGACAAGACAAGCAAAACTCAACTAAATGAGAAACTTTTGTTAACTAATGAAGAAACAAATTATGCATTCAGAGGCTGGTGCTCAACTGTCATTAGATCAAGTTAGGAACAATTATCTAAGAACATAATTTTATTCCTTGACAAATTTTTTATAAGCCAATTAATACCTTTAAAACTATTCTTACATATTCCAAGTTTACAAGGACATTATCAAGGAGAATATGTGACTGCAGAGTTCCAAACTCTTGACTGCTACTCTCAAACCTTAAATGACACGACACTGTAGTGAGAAAAGGTTTCAAAAGTTTTAGTCAATCTCTAAAAGTCATAAGGGATTGAAAACTGGTTGTCAGATGAATACTACTCTTAAATAAAATGTCATACTATAATGGTTATGGTGTCAGATATTTGATCTTCCCTAGCTTGAATTTAATTAAAAAATTCAAGTTTTTTTTTTATGGAAACTCAACAGATCAGCTAAGCCTAATCAGAATTTTCCACTTCTTTCAGAAAGTTTTTCAATCCACAGTTTTTACTCTGGGTGCAATTACAGTATATCTTACAGCATTATCAATTTTGCTCACTTTTTTTTCTCATGCAAAAAAAAAAAAAAAATCACACAGAACTTTTGTTTCACTTACCAAGGGGAGGTCCATGTGTCATTAGTATATCAATTCCCTCAGGAATAAGGTTCCACTTGTCTAGCAAAGACTGACCTCTGGGTAGATTAAAGCCCCATCCATTAAACCATGGTGTCCTTTGGGGAAAATAAGACAAATGGCATCAGTGTAAAATAAAAAAAAAATCTCTTCCCTTTTCCAATTTTTTTCTGAATTAAACCAATTTCTGTGCTTCAGAGATTACCTGCAGAAAGCCTTTTTGAAGGGGATGCCTCTAACACACACTGATTTAAATACATACATATGATAAAATGTACATTTGAGTTTAGATTAATGTCTGATGTTGTTTTTGTACTTTGAGTGCATTCAGCCCTGGGGGCATTTACTCACTAGAGAGAAAGGGAAAACCACTGAAATAACAAAGTCTAAATCTCAAGCTTTTTATCAAATGTTCAAACATAAGAACTCCTTCCTTATGCTAATTAACAAAACAACCCAAACTTTTTTTGGAGGCAAAAATCAGTTTCTGCCAGCACAGGGCAGCAGCAGCAGTCCAACAAGAGGCTCCATGGGGCAGCACCACCTGTGCCACTGAGGCATCTCACTGACTCAACCTTGCTCCTTCCAACACTTTTGTCACCACAACACTGTCACAAAACTGGGCATTGAACCCCTGAGCCTCCTAGAGACACAGGAAAACCAATACAAATAATAAAAAAAAAAAAAAAGAAAATATTAAAAGAAATAAACATTCACACAATGTTTAGCTTTACAGTGGCTCTTTAAAGGGATCTTATAATTTAAAATTCATTTAGCATTTCTCAAGGGAAATTGATACCCTCAGTGCTCTCCAGGAGAGCACAGAGTTGTTCTGAGACACTTTATCCACCAACCCAAGCATGTAGCAATGAAAAGCACATTTTCTAGTAGCTTTTTAACATAGAACTTTTTCAACACATAATTTTGAGACAGATCTAACTTAATAAAGCCTTTCCCTATCAAACAAGCACACAATTGCTCTGATGAAATACAGGACTATTTAGATTTGTTACCAATAACCTTTCTTAGTATTGTACTAATTTTAAGAGTTTCCATCTGTGTGTGTGTTTCCTAGAGCTCAGGCAACAGTTTTAGACTTTGATTTCTCGGTAGGATTTTCCTGTCCTAGCCCTGATCATGTTTCTGAAAGTTCTAGGTGGGATTCTCCTGACTTGCCCATATTTCTGAAAGTTCTGGCTACTCCTGAAGTCTTCTGTGTGCTGCAGTTCTGAAAACAGAAAACAAAAACTGGGGGCAAAGAACAGCCACAAATGAACCTTGAAAATACCCATACCTCTTAAAACAGAGATCATTCGAGTCCTGTGCAGTTTCATTATGTAATCTGCCTCCCCTACCCTCTAAATTATTCATTTTTCCAGCCTCAAATATGCATTTGAGTGGGAATGTCCTGCAGAGATGACATCTCTAATTTTTGGTTTTTTATAGTGAAAACATTTTGTTTTGCTGAGACAGCAGTTTGACCAACGAGGACTCTACCCAGCTCTGTGGATGATCTGCATTCCTGACAACTGGCAGTATGGAAAAGCAGCAGGCACTGCTAATATAGGGGCAGGAAGGTCACTGGTGCCTTTGTGACAAATAATAGACATATCCCATGTAGTCCTGCTGCATAATGCTCATACTACACACACACAGGAACTCATTCAGCCCAGCAGACTTCCTGAATGAACACTGACAAAAGATAGGAAAATTAGATGTTAGCCAAACATTTCATGTGAGCTGTGGGCTCCCCGTGTGCTCAGCCACAGGAGAGGCTTCACCTCTCACAGCTGCCTTGCTCTGCACCCACCAAAACACCCAAAATCCCTCCTGTGTTTAAAGCAAGGTCCATGCACCCTGCAGGAGGTTTATGTGCAGCTGCATTAAAACTGAAGGCTGTGCCTTGGCTTTAGCTAAACCACAAGAATTTCTGCTTTCCTAGGATTGGCTTTCCTGAAACACCTACCTAAATTCCCCTTCCTCTAACATTCCTGGATTTTAACCTATGGAGATTAAAATATCCCTTCCTCCAACATTCCTGGATTTTAACCTATGGAGATTATTGTAACCTTCAGGGCTGCAGGCAGAAGTTAAAATATGGTTTGGCTAAACATTCAGCTGCTTAAAACAAACAAACACAAAGAGTTGGGGTCAAACTTTTCACTGTCAATTAATGATTCTTCCCCCACTAGCATTTCTCCTGCAGATAAGACTGTAGTTATTACAACATAGTTAAAGCTGAAATGTGAAACCACATCTGTGATTTCTCTGGAGCTCTTCAGAGACCACGACCACAGAAAAAAAACCTGGATTTGTCTGCAGGATTTTTATTTTATTTTATTTTTTTCTGAAGCACTGTGGAAAGAGGAGGAGGGGAACCTGAGCACAGAGATATTCCTCATTCACCAACCTCTGTAATTAGCTGTGACTAACAGGCGCCACATGGGAAGAAAACTTTTGAGAAACCTTCCTCATTATGCACAAAAAAAGATGGTCAAGTACTTATTTAATACACCAAAGATTTTTATACAAAAGGGGTAAATCAAAGAGAAGAGCAGGCACTGCTGAAGAACACCTGGATTACAGATTTAGGCTTCAGGCACTGAAAACATGAAACAGTGCATAATTCCTGACAGCACTGCAGGCTGGCCAGACAAACTGAGGGTCCCTGTTTTGGGGAGGGTTCAGGCCATGCCAGAAAGCCAAGGTGTGCTCAGAACAGTCCCAAGAAGCCAAAGGGCTGGGTGGCACAGGCTCAGGGAGCACAGGGAAGGTGACCTGATGTTTGCTGTGCTGCAGTGAGCACGGGATGGGGTCGGTGTGCTGAGAGCCCTGGGAGTGGCTGGTCACCCCAGCAAACTCCAGATACCTGCAGGAAACACAAAGCCTGCTCTGTGGATCACAGAGAGATATTTTACTGCTACTAGTGCCTTTTTTTGCATACACAAGAGTCAAGTAGTCACTCTCAATGTCTAAATAACTAAGAAGAAAAGAATTGTGCAGAGTTAGGTGCCTTCTGCAAGGCGTTTTCAAGCTGATTACTGTGAGAAACCACTTCCTGTCTGGGAAGAAATGTAGGTGATGAACTTTGTCATGGTTTAACCCCAGAGCCCTTCTCCTTACCTCCCATGGGGTGGGAGAGAGAATCAGAGGGGTAAAAGCACATACAGTCACTTGTGCCTATAAACTACAATCAAGCACAAGTAAGTAATAAAGTCTACTTAGTCATTAGCAGCAATATTTCAGATTTGACCTAATTTTTCTTTCCTACGGATCTCTGAGTTAAATATTTCAGCTAATTCCTAAAACTTCATTTTTTAAGTATAGCTGGCAACAGCAGGAAGATATTGAATTGAATAAAAAAATTCAAGTTTTTTTAATGGATAATATGATGCTGAATAGTGCCACAAGGGAGGTGTGGATGGCAAACCCAGAGGGGCTGGTAATGAGAGATTACAAATGATTTTGTCATTTTAGGTTTGATGGAGCAGAACACGTCCTCACAGCCCATGTGCAGAGGAACCTAATTGAGGCTCTGCTGCTCAGAACCACAGCTCACAGCTTTCCCCACGTGCCAGCAAACACCCACAGGAATTTCTGCTCCCCAACAGCTCACCTGACAGCTCAGCCCTCCCTGGCTGCAGAGCTCCCTCATCACCTGGGCAGGGTGGCTGTGCTGGCACCAGATGTGGCTCAGGGAATATCCTCAGGAGGGGCAGACACCTGGCCCATCCCTGCTCTCCTCAGCTCCTCATTCCTGCACAGGAATCCCCACAGATCCCCCTCCACCTGGCCTTTTGGAAGATACCTTTTCTGCAATTCAAAGGAGGAGGCTGCAAATTATCTTCACACCTCGTGCTGCAAGTGATGCAGACACTGCTGGACATCGTGCCAGGAGGGAGGGAATGCTAAGCTTCCCAACAAGACTCATCCTCATTTTAATTTTTAATTTGTTTCTTAACAAATTAAGAAATTTTTCCAGGTTGCACTGGGAGAAGCCCTGGACAGGACACACAAATCCATCTGCTTTCAGCAGCAGGGAGCTGAGGCTTCAGCAGGTGACCAGATCTCCCTTCTCCCAAGTATGCACTGTACAGCTTTATTATTTTACTAATACATTAAAAAACACCCCAAACAAACCCAAAACGACCTGCAACAAAAGCTCAGCCATGGAGCACGATTTCATGACATCACAACTGCTCCTTGGTGCATTCACCTCAGAAGCAACACTCACATGAGGAAAGGGGACACAAAGCCACAGCCAAGTTCACCCAGGTAGCACAGAAATGCCAACTCCTCCTGCAACTTAAAAGCTTTTGAAGGGTGGCAGCTCCTACAACCTACTTTCATCTCTTCTCTGACTCATGAATTTAATTACCTGATCCTCAGAGCTCAACAGCTCAAAAGGTAAATGTACAGTGAGACCTTCTAGATTCACATTTTCCTCTTAACTCCACCAGTAAATCCATTTATTTCAATAGTTACTTCTAAACAGGATTAGAAAAATGAATTACCTCGTAGGTCTTTAATCCCATGTATTCATTCATTTTTAAGGGTACACAGTCTTTTAGGAAAGCTTCAATTTTATCTTTAATCCAATGAGTAAAGTGCACAGGAGGCAAAATTCTCATTCTGTCTCCTTGCACAGGATAACAGCTGAGGGAGCATCTAAAAGGCATCCCAGTGGGAAGCACTTCCACACCACCAATGACAATATTGAAATGTTCTCTATTTTTATCAACATTCAAAGGCAGCTTATGAGGGAGGGAGGCAGCTCCAGCAGCAGAGCAGAACTGGTGGCACAGGACAGGGATGTGCAACCCTGGACCCGTGGGACCACCCTACAGACACATCCCCAAAGCACCTGCTCCACTTCTGGGCCAAGGCTGCAGGGCAGCAAAGTTCTGGGGACCCAGGACATTGCTCTGGCTGCCCTGGAGCACCTTGGCACAGAGTCAAAACCAGCTGTGCCTTCCATTTTAGCCCATGGAAAAAATTACCAACTTTGTGTGAGGAGTTACAAGCCACAAGGGTTTGAATAGAAGGTTAGTGAATTTATCACAGGGTGAGAAAGTAGAATTTTGGGGATTTAGAATGGGGGTTCAAGAGGCAAGATGGAGGAATCTGGGTGTGTCCTGTCCTTCTCCTTCTTCTTCTTCTTGTCGTCCATCTCCTGCTGTGATTGTGGCACTTCTGGATTGGTTTAGAGTAGACACAGACTGTCTGACATGGTGATAGGATTTGGAAAATTATTGTAAATAAAGTACAGGTAGTTCTTAGTATAAAAAGCTAACAGCGCCCCAAAGGCAGTCAGTGTGCCACAACCTGACCTGCCTGCCAGACCTCAGCAGAGAAAAAATGTAACAGATAAGAGAAAATAAACAGTCTTGAAAAGCAGAACCAAAGAATCTTGACTTCTTCCTCTGTCACAGGGCTGGGAAAAAAGACTCTTTAATAGCTTGGGAGCCATCTCAATCAGAGAAACCCAAGACAACGTGACAAAACAGCTACCAACAGAGACTTTGTGCAGGGAGAAGGAGAAGGTTTCAGTGTCCCCTGGCACCGAGGGCACACACACAGGGTTTGCCATGGCCAGCAGCACACATTGTCCAATGGGAATGCACACACAGGGACAGGGACAAGGGCAGGAGGGGAGAGCCTGAGGCATCATCCAGACAAAACACCGAGCAGGGCACGTGCACAATACGTTTGAAGCCTCAGGTTTCAGCTTTTCTATGTTTCACATTCTGTGCTGCTTTAGTGGGTGGGTCAGAGCTTCACATGAGGGGATGGTGAGCTCTGTGCACAGAGCAGGGAGACAAAACAATTCCTGCTCCAGCTGGGCACCAAGGACAAATGATCCAAATCTCAGCCCAAGAGCACAAACCCCGTGGGCTGGAGAGAGAAAAACAAGCAGGGTGGGACTGCCTGGGCTAAAGCTGGGATGGGACAATGAACTGCAAGGTGCAAATGGAGCAGAACTGATCCCAGGGAGAGACCCCGGGAGCGCTCGTGCATTTTGGGGCCATTTTGGTTCATCTTGGGTGCAGCCCTGGCTGGGCTCTGGTGCTGCCCAAGGTGGGTCCATGGAGGAGATCCTTGGAATAAATCCCTGCTCTATTCTTTGGCTCTGCCCAGCCCCTGCTGTAGGGCAGCCTGCACAAGGCATCATATTGAAGCAGCACATTTTACAGCAGCTTCTGTAAAGCCACTGAAACCTGCTTTCAGCGCCACTAAAGTACTTTTTTTGGGTGAAGCTCCTTTTTATAGTGAAGAGTCAAATCCTTTTTCATAATGTAACAACCAGCAGGAAATGGTAAAGGCTAAATTGTTTCCGAGATGTGCTCATTATGTGCAGCGCTGTGACATGGGCGAGAGGCACAGCCTGGGGGCTCCAGCTGAATGCCATTCCCACCAGCACTCACCTGCTGTGCCTCAGTGTCCCATTTAGAAAGTGAGAATAATAACACAGAACAGAAAGGAGCACTGGGTTCCTTGGGATTTTGCTTACTCTGCATCTTTAAACAGCTGAAGCTCTCACAGAAGTGAATTATCAGTGCTGCAATTATGTTAGCCATGTACCTTCTTACTACCAGCCTGCACTTCACTCAGAAGTCTCTAAAACATAGTTCAGCTATTTTCAGAAGGTCAGAAAAACCTGAAACCTCAACAACCTGCTGGTTGTTTTGATTGGTTCTGCTTTGCAGGTTTTCTCTCTCTAACTTACAGTCTCTAACCTCTGGTTATCTAAATGACAAAGCATTTGAGAAGCAGGAGCCCCCATCCTGCATGAGTTTGGAGGGAAGGAGCCCTGCAGTGCCTTTTCCCTGGGGAGCAGGGAATGAGAAGCTGCAGGATCCCCTCAGCAGCCAGCATGACCTGGCATACTCCTTGCACCAGGCAATTCTCAATTTCTGACTGTACAAACTGGCCAGTGCAGGTTTGAGTTTCAACTCCTGTCAGACACAGATTCAGGCCTGGATCTGTGAAAAATCCAGGACCTTTACTGCTGCCATACATCATGTTCCATGGATGTGCTGATCTGGACCAGATTATCACATCAAACAGGAGCAGGACAGCAGCAAGTGCAGCTTTAGCCATCCATACACATGGTACATGGAAAGAATTCCCTCCTGCATCTCCCCTCTCTCAGTGTCTGCACATCGCTGCCTCCAGGCTGCTTCAGCTGTTATTGACAGGCAACTGAGCTCTGGTCCCCAAATCTACAGCCAAATCTACTACCTCTGTGGATACCTCTCACTTATTTCTCCTCTCTGATGGTCCACACCAGCCCCTGGCATCTCCTACCCTATGTCTGCAATGGTTAGTGACCCTTTTTGCCAAGGATTCTCAATTCAGTTCACATGTTTTGTGTTAACAATACCAGAACACCACAGTTTTTAGGTAAACTCATCTGTGGGGATGTGGGGATGATGTGTTTTAGTAAAAAGGAAAAAAAACCAAAAAAACAGTTAAGAAACAAATAAAAATACACCAGGGCTTAAGAGACTTGAGAGCAAAGGAGCAGGCAGGCAGGAGGTTGGAAGCCCAGTAATGTCACAGGGACACTGAGGACAGCAGGACACAGAGCACAGCAGTAAAGAGCACAATGAGGCAGAGCAGTGGGCACCACCACTGCAAAGGAGAGGAAGGGAGCAGGTGAATTTCTCAAGTTTATGATCCAGGCAACCTTTGTTGAAGTATCCGAATTGCTCATCAAAGAGGAAATTTCCTCCAAACCTTCTGGGGCTTCCCAATCCCTAACTGTATTGCAATTATTTTATTTAGGGCTTTACTTAATGAGACCTGGGAGATATTTTAATATCCCCCCAAAAATTGAAAATAATTCAAACTTGACCCAAGGGCTACTTTCATTCTACTTTTAAAAAGCACAGAATTACAAAGGCCTAGGAATAGGAGCAAGTACCAGACTTTACAGATCTGCTCTGTAATAGTTGGGGCTGCCTGGAAGGATAGACCTGGCCTAAGTTAGGACCAGACTCAAATGGATCCAGACATTAAGTGCATTGTGTTTCCCCACATGGCAGTGGTGCTGCACTGTGGCAGCAGCTCAGACCTCCAGAGTACATTCAGGACTGACTTTTAGAACTGCTTCTCATTGTGGAGTGAGCCCTTTTAGTCCTTCAATCCCACACTGCATCCCAGGGCAGGGCACATGTGCCCCTGAATCATCAAAGGATGCTGCAGCAGGGAAAAGAACTTAAAAGACTCAAGTTCTTATGGCAAAAATTTTTGGTCTTCTTAAAAACACAGAGAACCTTAAAATATCTGTCCAGAGGAAGGAGCTCTCTGGTCCTGAAGCTCACCACAACATAAATCAGATGTCTGCTCCCAGGGACATGCCAAGGGAAAGAGGAAACAAAAGAGAAAAAAAACCAAAGAGCTGTCTAAAATTTTGATTCAATTTTGCTCAACAACTGTGCATGTTTGAGAATGATGCTTGGATGCTTGACTTCTCAGAGTAAGTGTGATCATAGCATGCTATTGTACCACATCTTAAATTCATTTCCTCCTTAAATTCCTCTTATTATCTGTGCAGGAAATGTAAATTGACAAAGCTTCCAGCCCAGGTCAGTCTGGGAGAGGCTTTTACTAGCAGTCCTGCTTCTGTGATGACAACACACATTAAAGAAAAAAAAACAGAAAAGTAAAGAGCTCTTCCCCAACACACACTTAATAGTGCATATCCTCAACCCACTGGGGTAGGCTGTGTGCTTGACATGTAAAACAGCAACATCTGAACAGGTCTAATTACATCCAGTAGTTGAATATTTTATATACTTGTAAAGGCAGCATTTGGAAAATAGTAACAGAAATATGTCAGCCTTTAAAACAAATAAGCTGCATTTCAGTGAATTATGAAAGAAATGTTGCCAGATGTAAGTTAGTGAAACAAATAAAACACTCCAAAGTAGTTATGTCAACCTGCCCTATTAGTGAAATTGGTTCTTGCTCCTAAGAAACAACCTCTAGATGTTTAATTATTTGGAATGCTCCTTAAAACAGAATTCTTTAGCACTAATAAAGTCTCTGTAGTTCCTCCAAAAGGCTCTGAGGGTAGGCAGATGTGATAGCTTGTTCATTAATTAATGCCACAGACCAGACAAATTCCAGACACATATTTTTATGTAGTTTTCAGCACCTTTTTATATGTTTATATCTGCAGCCTGTGCTGCTCCTAATGTACACAACACTTAATGACACCTACAGGAAAGGTGTGTCTTTTTTACACTGAGGAGCCCTACCACATAACATCACAAAGAAAAAGGTTTGGGTCTGGATGTCTTAGTTGCCTGTGCTTTTCCCATTTTAATTCCCAGAGTTATCAAACCACTCTGTTGTTTCTGAAAAATACACAAACCAGAACCAACCCAAAGGAACACCATAAGCACAAACCTACATCACAATCACAGGAACTCAAAAACTCTTCCAGGTTCTTTACAAGCAGTAAATAATTCAGGCTCGGAACAGTCCAGTCAGAGCACTGTTTACAGAGGTGCAGAACTAGGCTGGCTAACCCAAGAATAAATTTGCCAGAATACACGCCTTAGTAACTTGCATAAAGTCAATCAGACAGTAGACACAGAATTCTGCCCTCCATGGCTTCTTTCACCATTAGTCTTTACCAATAACTCAATTATTCTGAGCTACTCAGATGACCTAAAAGAAGACTCTGAGATTGCTTATTGCCAGATGGTGCTGTTTATCTCTAAATACCACCACTATTTTCCTTTATGTTTTGCTCCAAATGCTGGCCAGCATTCCTCAATAAGAAACTGAAACTTTCCAGAATGCCTGCTAGGAAAACCAAACGAGGCTCACATGCTTTAAGTCCTCCAACCACGCACAGCCCACAATATTTAATTGTAGGAACTTGTAACGTGATCTTCTAAATATTTACAGAAAAGAATGGAAACACTTAAGTTATAATTAGGTCACAGGATACTCCCAGCATTTCATGTTTGCTTGAGGTCTGTGCTACCTTCTGTTCCAGCTTTTTTTTGATGTAAAGTCTCTTATCCCCAATAACCAGATGAAAGCTGAGTTCCCAGTGTCACTTGCTTAGCTGGCATTTAGGTACAGTACAAAATGCCATGGCTTGGTCTTAAGCCATCATTTACTGGTTTACTGTTCAATTGTAAGTTTTAGGAAGTGTCATTCATGTGAAAGCTATGCAGGCTGGTTCATTTTCTTTATTTATTACAGACCTTGCTTCATGCAGAAGTTTAACACCTGGCATACTCAAAATTCCACCTTTGCTGAAAAATGTGATCCACCTTGGAACTGCAGGAAGGGAAAGTTAAAGTTCCTGTCCAGACTTCATCAAAAACCACTACTACCTCATCTGTCAAATTCTGCCTCCCAACAAACTTCCTCCGCAAAGCCATCTGGGGAAAGGGATGATCACGGCTCTCAAAATGCACATCACACCTCCTTCCCAGCCCAGGAAGCCTCAGGAGACCCAGCTGCAAACCAAGTGCACACAAACAGCAAATCCCACACCTGATGTATACCTGGTGCATGCAACATGTGCACTTGTGCGTGGCTATATCTATGTATATGTGTAATATAAATAAACATTCATTCCCTCCTTGTGACAGGGAAGCTGAAAAGCAGCTTGCAGAAATGGCTCAGTGCACTCCCAAACCAATGAGAGCTCCAAGTGCTGCAGCACTCAAGCATGGCCACAGGAATGTGAGCAAACCTTTCCAGGTTATCACCTGGAGGAGCTGTCTCATGTAGGAGCCAATTCAGCAAATCAATTAAAGCAATGCAGCTCCTTGATCAACAGATGCACACCAAGGGAGAGATATGGCAGGGGAGCTTGAGGGAAAACCATAAGGGTCATAAAGGAAAAGCAGCTGAAAAGACTGGAGAGAGCGTTCAGCATCAGAGAGGCAAAGAGAGAATTATTTTAATTGAAAAGGATCTGTTTAGGCAATGGGTCACTCCTTTCTGTTGCCTTCAAGATTAAACAAGGAACTCTGCTGACAGTTGGGTCATTTACACAGCATTTCATTTTAAGGCCCCCCACCTTGGTGTTGTCCTTCCAACGAGGTCTGTGGGAGATGGGGATTACCACAGACTGAAGGAGAGTTAATTTGACTCTTCTGGTGGAAAAAACTAACAATAATAGAATAATACTTCTAATAACAGAATGATTAGAAACCAATGTAGGAGAACTTTTGCATCCGTGTCAATTACTTGATCAACAAAATGATCTCCCAGGTCTCCCCTTGAGGGACAGAAGATGTGACCCCCACATCTCTCTGAGGCCACACCTAACTCCTCTCAAGAGTATTAGTGGAAAATAATTAAATGGGAGCAAACAGCAGAACAAGGATGCCTTTCTCAGTGGCCACCAGCCAAAATTCCAGCTTTTATTAGAAGTGCCTCCTAGAGGATTGCACTGTGCTTCCAAAGGCTGATGAAACTGCTCCTCCTGGAGCCACGGAGCAGCAGCTCCAGCCAGAGGCACCAGGCAGTGGGCAAGCACTGCTGCTCCTGGTGCTGCAATCCACAGAATGGTTTGGGCTGGAAGGGACCTTCAAACCTGCCTAGTTCCAGCTCCCTGCCATGAGTAATATTACAAATATTATTCTATTATTAGTAGTTTTTTTCACCAGAAGAGTCAAATTAACTCTCCTTCAGTCTGTGGTAATCCCCATCTCCCACAATCCTCATTGGAAGTGACCCCTCAGGTTTCAGCTTTTCTATGTTTCACATTCTGTGCTGCTTTAGTGGGTGGGTCTGAGCTTCACATGAGGGGATGGTGAGCTCTGTGCACAGAGCAGGGAGACAAAACAATTCCTGCTCCAGCTGGGCACCAAGGACAAATGATCCAAATCTCAGGCCAAGAGCACAAACCCCGTGGGCTGGAGAGAGAAAAACAAGCAGGGTGGGAGTGCCTGGGCTAAAGCTGGGATGGGACAATGAACTGCAAGGTGCAAATGGAGCAGAACTGATCCCAGGGAGAGACCCCGGGAGCGCTCGTGCATTTTGGGGCCATTTTGGTTCATCTTGGGTGCAGCCCTGGCTGGGCTCTGGTGCTGCCCAAGGTGGGTCCATGGAGGAGATCCTTGGAATCAATCCCTGCTCTATTCTTTGGCTCTGCCCAGCCTCTGCTCTAGGGCAGCCTGCACAAGGTGTCAGAATGACAACACCAAGGTGGGGGGCCTTAAAATGAAATGCTGTGTAAATGACCCAACTGTCATAGAGTTCCTTGTTTAATCTTGAAATCAACAAAAAGAAGTGACCCATCTGCTGAAACAGATCCTTTTCAATTAAAATAATGCTCTCTTTGCCTCTGTGAGGCTGAATGCTCTCTCCAGTCTTTTCAGCTTTTTCTTTATGACCCTTATGGGCAGGGAAACCTTCCACTGTCCCAGGCTGCTCCAAGCCCCATCCAGCCTGGCCTGGAACACTTTCAGGGATCCAGGGGCAGCCACAGCTTCTCTGGACAGCCTGTGCCAGGGCACCACCACCCCCACAGCAAAGAATTTCTTCCCAGTATCTAATTTAACCCTACCTTCTGTGGTTTGGAGCCACTCCCCCTTGTCCTGTCACTCCATGCCCTTGTCCAAGTCCCTCTCCAGCTCTCCTGTAACCCCTTCAGGCACTGAAAGCTGGAAGATCACCCTGGAGCCTTCCCTTCTCCAGGCTGAACAACCCCAACTCTCTCAGCCTGTCCCTGCAGGAGAGGTGTTCCAGCCAAGCTGTAGTGTCACAATTACATATTCACCCCTTGGGATATTATATACTCATAATTTTTTTTAAAAGCTGCATTCAAATAGAAGTTGTGAGCTCATATTACAAGTTCCCAGCTGAAGTAAATTTTTTACTGATGAGTTACCAGCCTATGAACTGGTGGTTTATAACAGAAAGACAGGCTGACATTTAAATAGAGTGGCACTAGAATAATGGCTTCACATTAGTATTTTATGGGAGGCTGAATAACCACAGAGTTAACATACTGTATTTTCTGGCAATAAAAAACCCTTTGAAAACAAAAGGTCATTTTATTTGATAATGTAAATGAATTAGATCTGTATTGTATGGCCAAGAGAGTAAAGGAAAGATTAATTCTTAGAGAAGAAGTCAGTCAATATATCAGGATGGCTAGGATTGGTTTGGTTTTAATTCCTTAAGCATGCTGTAAAGCCTGCAGTTCATAACCCACAGCCATATATTGCTGTGCACTGGGGGGTTTAGCACAGGCCCTGGACTTGAGGTTGATCTGATAAAAATCTGAAACTTGCAGCAGGCCATTATGTGGGCAAACGATTCATTTTCTATTCACCTCCTTGTCGTGTCAGTGCAGGGGTCATCTAAAGAGGGGGCCCAATTAATCAAACTGTCAGAGCCCATGAGGAGGAGCATGTTAATGGGACTTTTATTTCACCCAGGAAAGCAGGGCTCTGACAGGAACCAGAAAATATGGCCTTGATGTTGCTGTTTATTAGCAATGCTGAGATCAGCCCTAATAGGTGCCAGGGAGGCAGTGTTTGATAAAGGCCTGGGTGTCAGAGCCTGCAGCAGGCACAGCTCAGGCACACCAGGGGCAGGAGCCAGCACAGAGCCTGGGGTGGCAGCCACGGAGCACAGCTGGGGCTGGCGGGGAGCACAGAGCCCCAGCCTGCACGGGACACACGCTCCTTTCTACAAGAGTACATCAAAAACAAACAATCAAAGGGAGAAAAAAAACCAAACCAACAAAAACCCAACAAAAAACCCAAAAGCAAACAAAAAAAATAACCCAAAACCAACAAAAACCCAAGAAAAAACAAAACCAAAAAACCCAAAAGCAAACAAAAAAAATAACCCCAAACCAACAAAAACCCAACAAAAAACAAAACAAAAAACCCAAAAGCAAACAAAAAAAAAACCCCCAAACCAACAAAAACCCAACAAAAAACAAAACAAAAAAACCCAAAAGCAAACAAAAAAAATAACCCAAACAAAACCCAAAAACAAAACAAAAACCCAAAGCAAACAAAAAAAATAACCCCAAACCAACAAAAACCCAACAAAAAACAAAACAAAAAACCCAAAAGCAAACAAAAAAAAAACCCCAAACCAACAAAAACCAAACAAAAAACAAAACAAAAAAACCCAAAAGCAAACAAAAAAAACCCCAAAACAACCCCCCCAAAAACAACAAAAAAACCCACCAAAAGCAAGCACCAAAAAAACCCCAAAAAAATAAAAACCCAAAAAAACCTACAAAAAACCCCAAAACTCCAGAAACAAAGAAAAAACAGCCCATAAACAGAAAAAAAACCAAACAAAAAAACACACACAAAAAAAAATCAAAGACAAAAAAGAAAAAGAAACCAAAAACAAAAAAAACCAAAAAGCAAACAAAAAACAACAAAACCCCCCAAAACAAACAAAAAAAAACAACAAAAGCAAACAAAACCACAAAGAACCTAAACCCCCCCAAAAACAAACAAACAAAAAAAAAAAACAACAAAAAACCAACAAAAACCAAAAACAAACACAAGAACCCAACACCCCTCCCAAAAAAAGACCAAAATCCAAACCAAAAAGCCACAAAAACCCAAAACCAACAAAAAACAAACAAAAATCCGATAAATACGCCCCAAAAAGCCAAAAACAAAAACCAACCAACCAACAAAAAACCCCAAAAAACCTGAAAAACAAACAAAGAAAAACAAAACAAAACAAAAAAAAACAAAAAACCCCAAAACCACCCCAAAAAAGCCACCCCTCACCATAAAAATACCAAATCCAGCAGCTTTTTTCCCTGCACTTAGAGGTGAGCCTTTGCAATATTCAATACCTGCCTGGCTCCCCTGTTTGGCACACACAGTGGCTTAGAAAAACCCCTAAATTTGGTGCAGGAGTGCTGAACTTAAAGGATTGCCCTGATGGGAGACCAGCACAGCTCTGCTGCCCTCTGAGAGCTGCCAGGACTGGAAATGTTCCCAGGCCAGCACCAGAGCTGGGCTTAGCTGAGCCAGAGCCAGAGCCAGAGCCAGAGCCAGAGCCAGAGCCAGAGCCAGAGCCAGAGCCAGAGCCAGGCAGGATGGGGCAGTCAGGGCTGTGCCACATCAAGCCCCCCAAAAAACCACAGGACACACTGCTAAAGTAATGCTAAAATCAACACAGAGGAACATTGCCTTTCTTGCCCAAAGCCTTTCTCCAAAACTGATGTTCTTAAGACAAATTGCCCCCCCAGAGTAAAGAAGAAAATCAGGATATCTAGAAGGAAGTGAGTGGGAGAAATAAGAGATGCTCAGTTTTTGAAGGGCACTGGACTCATTTTAGCAGCAGCCAAGGCATTTGCTGTGTGGGTGATAGATGTAAAATTTTAAATTAATTATTTTAGTAATGCTCCCCTCCATGATTTCTCAGACTGCAATGTATTTTATACTGCAGGCCATGGTAGGCTTTATAATTAACTACTTTTTGAAGCCATTTTAATTATCACCCCCCCCAACACCATTATTTCCAAATGAACAGAGAGCTAACATTAAATAGCCTTCTAAACAGAGAGCTGCAGGAATCTGCTCTTGTAGGATGAAGCACTTGCAATCACTACCCCAGCAATGCCCCCAGAAAGGTTTAAGCAGCTGAAAGGAAATATGTTGTCAAAGGGAAACCTCGGGCACTAACAGGGCATGCAAGTCCCCAGCTGAGTCAAAATTTTTCTTGGTAGAAAAGGAAAGCTACTGTGCTTTTGGCTGCTCAAAATATCCTCATCCTGAATTATCTTTTTCTTTTCTCCATTGTCTGGGTCTTCCTCTTGAAGGCAGCAGTACTAGAGGTGGAATGAGGTGATTCAGAACCAAGTTCTCTCTGACTGGGGTGACTCAGGAGCTGTTCCCAGCCTTCCCTCTGGGAACACCTGCCCCTGGAGGAAATGGAAAGACAGAAACTTCCACAGACACTGGAGGGTTTGCTTTGCAGCCTTGGGTTGATGCAAAAATAAAAGTACACAGACATAAAGCGGAGAAATCATAAACTTATGTTTCTGTAAGGAAGAATATGCCTTAAGTAGGTGAGAAGCTGCATTGGGTAAGCTTGTGAAGGGTTTATAGTGCAGTAATGTGACTGTACAAGAGTTCAGATGTTAGAACAGAAGCACATGTGTGTGCACATGTGATAGCAGCCCACTGGATAAAAGTACCCACAGTGCAGCAGAATGAAGCAAAGGTGATGGGTTAGAAAAGCAAAGTAAACTTTGTGGCTGCTTTCCATTGGATTAAGAAGTTCTGTATTGCCTTATAATGAAAAAACTTGGGACTACTCTGAGCTGAGTTCTTGCTTCTCTAAAATCTCACAGCCTCTGAGGCTGATGTTTATCTGAGCAATAAATGGTTTTTAGCCCAAAACCAGGCCCATCCCTTCATTAAGGCATCAATAATAGCCCCCTGACAGTGGACAGGCACAATTCCATCTCCAGAGGCTGCACAAAGGTGTTTTTCTCTGTTGACAAGACATCCTGCTCCTCTCCTGAGCCTCCCCCTGCCACAGGCACCGCTCTCTTTTCCTGATGAGCCTGAGCTGAGGCCACTCTCAGCACCCTTGTCAACAAAAATGGGAAGAACTTTTTGGTTGCTTGGTTTTACAGGGTTCAAGACTTCAACCAGCCCAAATGTGGGACTGGAGAATGAGAGCACTGGGCTCAGGACTGGCTGTTCAGGACAGGAGCTGCTTCCCTGACAGCAAGACTCACAGCCTTAGCACCAAACTACAGCTTGGAATAGAACAATGCACTCCTGCTGCAAAAGAAATATAGGAAGAACAAGAAAAACACTCTTCCTGTCCTAATCTTCTGCTGTTGACACTGCCCTTTTGAATGGTAAAAGTTATATTTCCCCTTACACTTGCATACTCTTTAATTTAAACATAAGGCACAGCACCTATACTGCACAGAAAATACATTAGATTGAAAACAAATGCAGAAAGGTAAAATGTGGTTAAAATAACTATCTTTGAAACCTTGAGATGGCTGCTGTCACAGCCACAAGAAATAGAAATGTTGATGTGTAAGGTCTTAATGGTTATGAGCTGCATCTTTATATTTCTCAGCAACAGTGGTGTTAAAAACATTAAAGTCAGTTCACTGTTAGCAAAGGGAACAGTACAGAAATTTGGAACTATGTTGAGCATCTTTTAAAAAAGTACTGAAGAGGGCTTTCTGTCACTGACAGTGCATTAATTAGCCATCACCACAGTACTCTGTTAGTGCTAGTACAATTACCTATACTCTACTATTAGCTTGTAGGAGGGGAGGTCTGAATTTTTTGTAATGTCACAACTTCATCTAGAAACACTGTGTAGTCAAAGTATGAGCACAAACCTCCTGCTCCAAAGGCTTTGCAAGAGTGTATTCCTAAAATGCCTGCCCAACCTCAGGATATTGCTCTTATTTTGAAACAAAAGAACGTTAATCCCAATGACATTGCTACAGGAACCTTATTTACAGTAGGATTAAAAAATGGCCCTTTCTTACAGCCTCATTAAATCTAAGCCTCATTTAACTACCAGGACACTTTTACAATGGGTTTGCTGACATACCATGATAAATGTCTGTATAACATCCTTCAACAATAGCCCTAACTGCAGCCATAACCACAAAGTGTATAAACACTGCACCAGCTCCAACAATGTGCTGCCCTCAATAGTAGGAAGTGAAGTACCACTAAACACATTTTTACTAAGCCCCACGTCTCCAAACCTGTGTTTTGCTTTAGGTTTTTTCAGTGGTTTCTCTTTTGTTTTGGGGGGGCTTCTTTGTTTTGCTTTCTCAGTGGGGAAAGAAATTCAAATTATGAGAATTGAGACGTTCAACTTTGAAAATATCACAGGCCCCTTTGAAATTGGGACCTAGGCAGAAAGGTTTCCTGAAATTTGATTCTTTGGAGATAAAAGGGCTGGCAGGAGGATGAAAGCAGCCCTACCCTTTTTTCCATGTCAGAGAAATGAATGGCACAGCTTATGAATACGTGTAAGCCACCCATTCAGGAGCCACACTGGTGCCTGTTTGTTCTGAAATATCAGTGTCAGGTTACTGTGCAGAGCCACGTCACTGTGAGCCAGCCCCAACTCCATCCAGGGCAACAATGAGGGCCACAAGAAGCACCTGGGAGATTTAGCAAACTTTTCAAACTTCCAAGCTAGGAATTAAAAGACATTTCTGTGGGAATCAGGCTTTTAGAACACCTCAATAAATGGTGACCCACTGTAACTTACTCCTGCAAGGCATCAGGAGCAGCAGAACTGCACAACAAACCAAAAGTGAGCAGGCTCAAATGCTTTCCTGTTCCTGGCCTCTGATTTAATTTCACATCAAATGATATCTCAAAGCTGGACATGGTAAACCTACAGTATTTTAGCTGGAGACTAGGGTCTGACATTCTGTCTAAATGAAATTTCCCAGTTGTCCCAAACACTTTTTATCTTATTTCCATGCTAGCAGCTTGAAATGTCACTATGCATTGCCACAATGACAGATGAGCAAAGGCACAAGAAAACAACAGAGCTGCTTTCTCCAATCAACCATGCCTGGCAAATGTGAACATTCACTTCTGCCCCTGGCTCCTGGCCCACTCCCAGGTATTGATGGTGACAGGGGGAAGCTCAATAATGTGACTTCACACAGGTTGAAACACAGAGCATGAGGTAAGAAAAGTCTGTATGTATGTATAGAAACACTCATTTAAATGCTCATATAAACACTTATTTAAAAACACCACTAAGGGTCAAATCTTGCAAATATTTGTATATATGTATATAAATACTCCTATGAATACTTATTTAAAAACACCACTAAGAGTCAAATCTTGTAAATATTTTTTTGCTTTCCTACCACAGGTTATCAGATCCTGACAGCAACAAACACCCTGGGATACAGGAGATTAAGTCACGTGGCCATAATACATATTTTATGCAGATTAACAGACTGAGACCTAGATGGCAGTGGTAAAGAACTAAACACCCTTCAGAAAACATTTTTGTAGGAGATGATGCCTCCTGTTCCCAGGGATTTCAGAACCTACAGACATCCCTTCAGTGGCAGCAGGGAGGAGAGCACAGGAACGTTTCTTACTGCCATAACTTAGGAATTTCTATCAACTGCTTCAAGACCAAACTGAGAACTGGGGTTTCTCTTTGCTAAATCCTGCTGTAGTGAAACAACAATCTTCTACCTCTAAAAGGCAGCTCCTTTCTACAGGCTGGCTCATGCCATAGAGCTGACAACCAGTGGGAGAAGAACAGATGGGGTTATATTAGCAATTCTCACCTGGATATTGCTTCCTCTGTCCCACCTGAGGCACTGCTCACTCTGCCCCTCCTGTTTGCCTGCCCTCAGCAGCCAGGCAGAGCTGCCACTGCCTGCAGTGCCTCCTCCTGCGTGGTGCTGAAAGGAGCAGGGAGCATTGGGATGGCATGCAGCATCCTCCACCAGTGTGTGAAATGCTGCTCTCACCCAAGCCAGGGCTGGAAATTTCACCCAGGATCTATTTTTCAATAAGTCATCTCTTGCTGTCCTGCTCTTTGCTTCTGAGAGCACAGAAGACATGAAAAGGTGCATTTCTGTTAGCAGCATCCACTTTGAAACTTTGCATGCTACCCTCTCTGTAAGGCCCTGCTGCCTTCCATTCCCCAACACAAGCTGTTGTTCAGCCTTCCCCTGCCTTCATCATCAGAAGAAATCATTTGGACTGGCACAATAAAGCCCAGAGGTCACCAGGATGTCTTTTAAGACCATTAGGAAACAAACTTTTTAGTGGAAGATGGGGTAAAAATCAAGTCCTGTGCTGTATTTTGGCTGCATTCCCCTGAAGAAGATCATCTGCACAACCCTTTTCTTTAAAAGCACAAAACCCAGGCCACAGGTGCCCAGAATCCTCCATGGCTGAGATGACACAAGTGAGGCACACCATATTTTGGGGGTGTCTTTTCAGAGCACAGTGGGATGCACCTGAAACCTTCCTCTCCCAGGGATGCAGGAGGTCACACCTGCCCCCCTCAGACCCTCAGCTTACAGCAACGCCAGCTTGGCTTTCTCCTTAGCTCAGCTTCCCTTGCCACACCTGAGAGAAAAAGGGAAAGGGAAGGCTGCTGGGATGGTGAATTCAGACCATACAATACTCCAGTAATATTTAATTTGCATATTTAACATATATATTATATTTTACTCCAACTGTATTTGAACCAATACAAGTGGTGAAAAATACTCCCTCAGAAAGCTCAGTTCAGGAGGTATGAACAAAATATTCTTTAAAAACCAAACAGAAAATGAGAGAAACAGTTTCAACATGTCCTACACACAAAGGCAGCACCCTATGCATGCAGGCAGAAACACTGTGCCCCTATTACACTTACATGCACCATTATTATCCTTACCTGCAGCACACTCCATCTATTTTCTCATTTCTGCCCCTACACATAAATAGGCAAGAGGCTGCAACCAAGCCATGAAATCAGCACAAGGATTTGGCATGTTGAAGGAGTTTGACACACTTTGCACATCAAAACCTACAAGCCCTACCAAACTTTGTTCACCAGATTGCTAGAGCAGCTCGATTTCTGCCTGAAATTTCTATTATAAGTTTTAAATTTATTATTCTACTTAATTTCTATTAGGAAAAAATCTAGTATAAATTTTTATTTATGAAATTCTAATATCTATAAATAATATAAAAATGTATATAATATAATATAATATAAATAATAATATAAGATAATATAATATAAATAGATATAATAATATATATAATATAATATAGATAAGATAATATAATATAATATAATATAATATAATATAAATGAATAATCTACTATATCATATAATTATCAATTAATATAATATAATATAATCTACTATAATATACTCATCACTATAATATACTATAATAATATATTACACCTAATTGTATTCAAGCATATTTTTATGTATAACTGAATTACATATTTCTCCTATATTTACAAATTCTATTGTCACTTATAATTTATAAATGTATTTCTATCTATAAATAATATAAATATTTATACTATATTATTATAACATATGATCCATAATTATATATAATGAATATTTATATTTATGAATAATATAAATATTTATCTATAATTTTAGAATTTCTATTATTGATTATAATTTTTAGATTTATTTATAAATTATAAATTCATTTATAAATTTATAGAATTTACAAAGGGGAGAGCAGTGTTCACTGCCATGCCTCTGCCTAGTTGCTTCATTGGAAGGTGTATTTGGCCAGTTGAATTACCAAGTGTTTAAAACACAAGCAATGGCTGTCAGTCATTTTTCCAGTGCATTTAAGGTTTTGCAGTGCTTCAGTCACTTTCATGACACCCTTACAGAGGTAACTTTATTTCTTACAATGCACCAGGACCAAACATGACCTGTTTTCATTAGCTGCAGTGCATGCAAGCCTATTAATACTTAATAGGTTTCTTACTTAATTAATTCAGCTGCTCAGAAGTGAAATATTTGGTGCAAGGCAGTTTCCCTGGCTCCCTTATGGGCCACAGAGCAAGAGAAAAACCCTTTTTGCAAAGGGTGCAGTGTGTAAAGCAGCTGGGGTGGATTGCAAGTGCTGCTTTCAGTCTCCTCCATGAAAACAGGGAGCTGAGGAACTCTTGCTTAGTTTCACACTGCAACTTTTAAATTAAAAAAAAAAACCAACCAATATCAAGGCTCCAGCCCCAGATTTACTGCACCTTAAGGGACATGATGCATTACATAAAATAAAGCTTCTGCAGAAATGTGGTGAGATAGGTGTTTGTTCACACGAGCATGCACGTATATATCCAGCACATAAAATCTGACACCCAAAAAAATATATATATCAACTTCTGGCAATATTGAAAACCCTTCAACATGCCTCTTGTGTGCAATGCTTCTAAGAAGGCAACTGTGATACTGCTTTTAAGCTATTTTAGTAAGGGCCCTTGACAAGCTTCACATAAAATATTCAGCATTGATGCTTTCAAGTCCACACAATTTAACTTAAAAAGCTCTCTTCTTCAACCCACATTACAAATATGTTTATTCTCAAGGTGGTGTGTGGATTGGATGTTTCCCTTAGCCTTCCCAAAGCATGATTGTACTGGGCTGCAGCACCTGCACAAGCATAAGCTGAAAAAAAAATTTCTTTTTGAAGCAAAATGATTTCTTGAATGTTTGGATAATTTTTAGGAAATTCAGAAGCATTTCACATGCTGTTTTAAATAGTTGTGTTTACATCTCCAACAAGTAATGTAGGGCTGACAAGCAGTCAGAATTAGAAGGGTACTCTATTAATTTTAGTCCTCCAGTGTGAAACTTTATTGGCCATGCCTTTATTGGAAAGAATTTGTCTTCCAAACTAGCTTTTGAAATGACATCCTTTCTTTACAAAACTGAGGAGCAAACGCTACTGATTTCAGAGAGAGCTGACTTTCATCCTTAATCTTTTATTTTTCATCTGCATAATGAACTGATAACCTGCTCAGTGTAAGGAAGTTCTTTAAACAATACACTGAAATACTGAGAAACCACAGAAGACACAGCAGTCACACGACTTTTCATACTATAGCTGCAATGAAGGCATAAAGAAAAAGCCTTTTGTAAACTCTTACAGGCCTGGAGACTCCAATATGTTTTTCTGAGCTGTTTAGGTGCCCAGGCTGGCACCAAGATGCAGCCATGGCTGAGCCTGCATGCTGCATTTCACAGTGCAAATCTGAGTCCTGAGTCAGTCAGAACTCCAAGTACAGAATTTTAAATTTTTTCTCATCAGTTGTCTAAGAACCCCAGGATCAAACACATGATTTAAAGCCTACTGAGATCAGTGGGAAAATCCTATTGGCTTCAAGGAGCTTTGGATGAGACTCAGAGGACCAGACTCAGAAAGTTTTCCAGGGCTGGAAAATGCACCTAGCAAGTTCTAGGCCAATTTTGTAGCTCAGCACCAAAATTTCTGGTCATCTTAGTTTTTTTATCTCAACTTTTCAATCCCAAACTTTACTAATCAGACATTTTATTTATTCAAAAATCTAATATTCGATATTCAATAATCAAATGTCTCTTTTCTGCTCTGCTTCTCTTCTCTATTTGGTACATTTGGGAATTTTATCACTGACAACAGAACTCATGATAAAATAGAGACCAATAACACTTTTAACTTCTTCTAGTGTTACACAAAGATATTTTAACTGCTGTTGAACTCAAGCTATAGGAAATGGTGATTTCAAAGTGAACTTGCTACACTCACTGAAATATTTCCTATAAATATTTTAGATGGTAATTCTATTCTTCCCAAAGAGAAAATGACTTCATTATCAGGGGCCTCTGCTCACAGTATTCATGGCAGCAGATATACTTTTTAGCATATTTAAAGAAACTAAATTATGAAAAGCAGTTCACACAGGGTAATTATTTGATAGTTCATTATGATGAACAGTACATTTATTTATAATAAGTGCCATGTTTTATAGCATGATACCAAAATCAGATCCTACTTCATAGCTGTTAGAACTCTGGCTATTGAGAATTTTAGACTTTTTGTGCTGACAGGCACTGACTCTTAAGAGAATATTACACTTGGCTTGGGGCTGTAGGAAAGGTTTCTAAAATTGAATGATAAAATTGGGATTATGGGTGGGTAGTTTAAATAAAAGTGTGTAATATCACGTAGTAAAAAACTTAAGAGTTTAAGGTTTTAGACTACAGTAACATAGAGGTTTTAGAGTAGAGGCTGGTCCTTCTTCACTTTCTGCTTCATGGGTTTGGGTGGTTTTGTGTAATTAGATAAAAAATTCCACATTGTGGGCCACAAGTGGTTAATTATTAAGTTAAAAGTAAAAATAATTTAGGTGCCATTTCCTAATTAACCAATTTATCCTTAAAAAAACTTTGCCATTCCCCGTGTTTTATAATCTCCCCTTTAACCTTGAAGCACGTGTTCACCAAAACCTCTCCAGGCACAATGGCTTTCTTCAGCTGGAGAGCTCCAGGCACACAAGGCAAGGTTTGTGCAAGGTTTTAACTTCTCCTTGACTGCAAGATATATCAAAACAATCTCCCTGTTTGTCTTGGCATGGAGGGAACAACGTTCCTCTGTCTTCTCATCCCAGGTCTGACCGACACTTCCAGACACTGAGACTTCACCTCCCACTGAAAGGAGGAGAGCTCTGCCCAAGGATTTGAAGTGGATCAAGATTGAATTGAGGTGGCTATTGGCAAGACATTTACTGCAGAGTTATTGCAAAACACATTTCATTAATGACAATGATACTAAAGCATTGGAAATCCATAAAGGTGGAATCAGAAAGACAAAACGCTCACGGGAGTCCATGGAAATGAGCTCAGGACCCCACTTTGCTTACAAAGCAACACCTTCTTTAGAGTCAGTAAAATTTTAAACAGAGGATTAGTGGCATGCTACCTGTTATTTAAAATAGGTATTATTTAAAATCCCCATTAAAAATATTAGACAGTAGATATGAATGGTGAAAACACAGTGAGGGAGAGGAAAGAGACCCTGTTTCCACAAACCCACAATTACTGACACTCATTCAGGGGAGCTGCTTTAACAAGTGACATTTTTCACACCACTATTGGCAGGATGGACTCATCCCCCTACTTTCAGCCACCCCATGCCTTATTTGAGAAATCAAGCACAGAGACCACAGTGTGCAGACTCCACCTGGAGTTTTACCAGCAGCCTTTCCGCCTGCACAACTCCCCCAGCTCAGTGTGTCTGGCCAGGAGCAGCAGCACAGCAGGATCCTGTGCTCAGGGTCCTGTGCCTTGAAGGAATCACCACCCTGATGAAAAAAAAAAAAACCAAAAACCCAGCTGCTGGGACAGAATACCAAAATGAGCAGTTCCTGCTCCCTCACAAAGTTTGCCCTTTCTTGTCAGGTTCTGCTGAAGTAAAAATGACTTCACCTGAAATATAACCACCAGAGTGAGGTGAGAAGAAAGTGCAATATTATTAGGACCAAAGTTAAAGCTGTGATGTGAAAGTCACAACCCCCTCCACCCCCACTATTTATTCCAACTAGAATCACAGCTTTGCTCATGCCAATATTCACCTTCTTGTCACTTGAAGAAAAAGTCAGACCAACTTTTAAATTAACTTACATGCCACACCTCCAGAAGTGATTAATTCTTCTTGAAAGAAGAGTTAAGAACGGCAACAAAAGAAAAACCTAGATTACTGTAAATGGGCACAATTTCTTCCTGACCTAACCTCAGACAGAAAGATTTAATTGACCATGTTGTAAGGTCAGCTGCTACAAAATTCTGATTATCTAAGGTTTTCAGTGCACAATTCAGCATGATGCTTCTGTGACAGAATCACAGAATTAACTAGACTGGAAAAGAACTTTGAGTTCATTGAGTCCAAGCTCTGACCTAATACCACCTTGTCACCCAGACCATGGCACTGTCAAGAATTTCTCCCAGCCTAAACTTCCCCTGGGGGAGCTCAAGTTGGGCTGAAAAACACAGGGCCCTTCCATGACAGAAACAAAAGAGGCAAAGGAGAAAATCTGTGGGAAATCAATGCCTGGGAAACAGAATCCATGAGCTCCAGCACCACCAGGAGCACTGGAGCTTCCCTGGAGGTGTCCCTGGTGCCAATCTCTGCCACAGAGCTCCAGGAGCAGAGCAACACTGAATTCCAGCTTGCTGTGTGCGCTGAATTTCTGTTTGCAGTGAGTGGGATGCCTCATTATTATTTGTTGCCTGTTTTCATGGTGGAAGAACACTGATGCCTCCTTTATCTCTAGCAAAAGGTCTCCAGAAATATTTCAGACACTACTGACTGGTTGCTTTCTTGCACAAATTATTTTAAATAAGTTTCCATGGAAAAGGGTATTTTGGAATGCACAATTGGAATGATTAACAGCCAAAATTTAAAAAAAAAATCAGGTGGGGCCCCATTTGAAATCTTCAGCACTTTTTTTGGTGCAAACTTCTCACATTGTGTAGCTAAACATAAACCCAAGTGTCACCAGCAGCTGCCACCCCTAGAAGAAAAGGGGGACAAAAGACCCTACAGGAAGGAGAAGAGCAGCCTGACACGTGGCTTCTCTTGCAGCAGAAATTAAGATTCAAAAAACAAAGGGTGGTAGCAAGGCAAACTCATATTTCTGATTTAATTCACGTGGATTTTTGGAGTTTTTACATAGCAAATTCTGGTTTATATAAAGTACATTATTACTGGTTTGGACAGCTAATTGTTTTCAACATTTACCCTAAAGGTGTAACCACCCACACAAAGTCTACACTTAGAATAATACAATAAAACTATTAATATCCCCAAAAATAAGCAATATTTACTTGTTCCTAAAATTAAAGGTCAAGCCACTTAACTGAAAGAAGTCTTTGAATAAACTCTTAGAATTACAGTTTGTTGGAAGAATTGTTACAGGATTCATTTCTGCTTTTCTAGAAAATAATGCATGTTTTGGTTTAATTCATATAAGTATTACATGCTAATGCTTGATGAAAATGAAAAGGAAAAAAACCCAAAAACCTGGGAATCCAACCAGGAAAAGTACCACCAACAATTTATGAATAAAAACTAAGTATAAAACACTATGTCCATTATCTCTGAAATCTTGAAAGACTGGCTTGACCAGGAACAATAGATTGGTTGAAAAAGCTGAGACAAAGGCAATATTTTGCCTTATAAGATAAAATTTGCTGTAATGAACTTTTCCCTTATGCATTCACAGTCCTAAGCTAGTTTCATTCTGGTAAGAGAATGCATTTTAAAACATTCTCTGTGGTAATTTATAAATTATTTCCAATAATTTGCATCAAAAGACAGCTGGAATTAATGAAAAAAGATATTAAAAAGCATAATTCATCACTTTATAATTAGCAAATATTTAAGTATATGTACAAAAAGAAGAGCAAAAATATTATTAAATAACATTTTTATGCTGCTTCTTAAATAAAGTCAGCAGCATACTGTCCCAAGTTTAAAAAAAAGACATTATTGCCAATTATTGTCACTCAGTTTCCTTCACATAAATAATCGTTTGCAGATTTAAGAAGTAAAATAGCAAAAAGAGGTGGAAAAAATTACAAAAAAATTACAATAAATTACAAAATAAATTTTAAAAAATTAATTAATCAAAATAAAAATAAGTAAATAAAATAATGAATTGCAAAAATGATAATCGATTTAATAAATTAAATAACTAAAGTGTGATTAAATATTAAATAAAATTAATCAGAATATAAATAAATAAATAAATAAAATAATGAATTAAATGTTTACTAATAGATTGAAAAATTAGATAATTAATTTAAATTAAGATTAAATTATTAATAAATAAATAAATAAAATAAGTATTAAGTAACAAATTAAGATTTAATAATAAATTAAATAAATTAAATTTAGGTAAGATTAAATAATAAAATTAATAATAAAATTTAAAAATATAATAAAATAATTAATTCAAATAAAATGAAATAATTAATTAAATGTACAATAATAGATCAAACAATTAAATAAATAATTAATTGGAATTGAGTGAGATTAAAAATAAATTAAATAATAAGAAATACAATTAATACATTAATAAATAAATAAATGAAATTAATTAAGTATATAATTATATATTAAATACATTAATTTAATAGGTGAGATCAAATAATAAATGAATCACTAATAAAAATAAATCAATTAGAATTTTAAGAATGCAATAAATTACAAACAAAATTTAAAATAAATAAATAATGAATAAAAAATAAATAAATGAGAATTTAAAGAATACAATAAATTCCAAAATACATAAATAAAAGAAGGTAATTAACAAAGGTAATTTATTTATCAAAATAAATTACAAAAATCACTTGACCCAGCCCAGCCTGCAGAAAAGAGAGAACCCTTCCCCAAAGAGGAGCCCCTGTTTCCATGTGCTCCCGAGGATTTTCTCGGAGCAGAGCTGCCTGCTCTTCCTGGAGCTCCATCCCAGGCTGCCCTTCCCACTGCCCTCGCCCTGCACCTCAGCCCTGTTTATCCCCCTTATCAGCTCAGGAAGAAATTTGGGCAAAACTCTTCCTCTGGTCACTGATATCTCTGGGAACTGAAGCATTAAGATATTTGTGAGCCCTACTGGTGCTATTTTAACTGTCTGTTGTACAGGAAGGAACTGATAAAAATAGGATTACAATGCCCTCACAGATGAACCAGCAGGAGGCTTGATTGTGATTGATGCCTGAATAAATATACAAGAACAGGCCCTACATTTCAACAGGGCTTTTGATGGAAGGTAAGAAGCAGTGTCAGTTTTCACTGCCTGGACTGCAGGACTCTTTGCTCAAATACCTGCTAAGTGCCTCTCCTTGGAGATTGAATCTTCTACATTTAGTCTGGCTTTAAATAAAGAGCAGGAGGTGGTTATTAGGAGGTAGGAATGAATATTTGTACTATTTCGTGGGGCACAAAGGTGCATTTCTTCCCACAGGTGCTCACGTGTGGCCCACCCTCCATTCCTTTGAAGTCTCAGTATCTTCCCCACAGATAATAAGTGCCAAGGTGGGTGTAATTTAAAAATCCACAGCAGCACAGCAGCAGTGTGGGGAAGAAACAACGGGCTGGAATTGGAGTTTGGGACGGCTGGGATTGTCCAGCTCACCTGTGCCTTGGGAGGAGAAGTTTTCAGCAGTGAGCCAGACACAGGCTTAGCCCAGGACCAGTTTCTGCAGGAGGCCAGCTTAGCTGGGCTGGACAGCACAGGAGAGCACAGATTTCTGTGCCAGATGGCTCTCCCTGACCCCATCCCCTCTGCAGCCTCTCTGCATTCTTCCAATCTTCCTTAATAAACCAATTCTTAATGAGTGATGTGTTTACCACCCAAAGCAGAAATTTCAGGAAGTAAACTCAGAGCGCTGCAGTTTTTATTTATTAACCTTCCTCTTTTGGAGAAGAGGGCTTCAAGTGTCCTGAAATCACACGTTATCAGCTCCCACTTCAAGTAACACAGCTATCTATTCCACTTCAACAGTATCTCAAGAACGCCCCTTCTTATCCTGCAAAAGCCAGACACCTCCTTAGCTCCGCAGTGCAACGATCCAGACAAGAGCCCCTGCAAGCACACAGACTTCCAGGGACAAAAATCACCTCCCTCTGGCTCCTCTGAAACCACTCAAGGGGGAAAGGCTTGAGTTTGCTCAGGACCTTGCTGGATTCACCTGGTTAAAAATAAGTTAACAGCAATACTTGGCACTTTCCAGGTGTTTTCATGTGCTTGAAATTCCTGTGAATTTCAGAGGTGATTCCTTGCTGGATTCACCTCTGAAACCAAGGAGGAAAGGCTTGAATTTGCTCAGAACCTTGCTGGATTCACCTGGCTAAAAATAAGTTAACAGCAATACTTGGCCCTTTCTAAGTGGTTTCATGCGCTGAAATTCCTGTTTAAATGGCAGTCATATAACTGTTACTTGTTTTGGAGAGAGAGAAATTAAACAAAAAGCTAGGACTCCCTTTCCCTGATCCCTCACCCACATTCTCACCCTCCTGGCACCCACAAGTTTCTCCTCACTGAAGGCACACTCACAGCAAGCACAGCAGTCTGCAAACAAATTTAAAAACTCAGTTCCACCCCATACTGCGTTAATGTACAGCACACTAAAATCATTCCAACCCCCCTGCCACGAGCAGGGACACCTTCACCAGGTTGCTCAGGGCCCCATTCAAGCTGGCTTTGGGTGTTTCCAGCAGTCTGTGCCAATGTTTCACTGCCCTCCAAGGGCCATCACTCACTATTGATCTCATAATTTGCTGTCAGCTGCTGCCCCTGAGTCTTTTATTTTAGCTTAGCAGGTTTGGGCTTCTTCCTCACAGGGGTTCTTTGTGCTTTTCAATTCTCTTCAGATGTATTAGCCTGCATTTTTTTCACAAGGAATCCCCTTCTCTTCCTTATCTCAGTGTTTCTAACCTCCTTTGGCATCATTTCATCCCCCACTGTCATATTTATAACACTTCTCAGTATACTGAAATCTGTGAATTTAATTAATGCACTGTTTACCCCTTCTTCCAGATCATTAATAAAGATGTTAAATAAAACTGATCCTAATACCAATCCCTGCTGATGCAGGCCTTACTGAAGTACTAATTCTATTCTGAAGCCACCATCCACAACAAGACAGTAAATCCTGTTTTGGTGTACTTGACACTAGAACTCTGTCAAGTCCCTGAACCCCAAACCAAGGCACTGCAGCAAAGTATTGACCCAGTATAAACCTGGCCAGTCCAAAATTTGGAGCACACACTTCCTAACTGCACTCAGGAGAAGAAAACAGAGACCCAGCTGACTGGGAGGAAGCTGTTACTGGTTAATTTGGCAGAGCTCAGACTAAGACTGTGGAATTGAGATTAAGCCTGTCCCAACCTACCCTCCTCTCTCCAGCTCCAGTGGTGTTTGAATGCTTCCAGTGGTGTTTGAATGCTTCCAGTGGTGCTTAAATGCTTCCAAAATCGCTGTGTTTAAAGGCACTGACTGCAGCATCTCAGTGCTGGGGGAAAAGGGAGAAATCCTGGCTCCAAGTGCTCCTGAGCACAGTCCCACTGGGGCTTGGCTCAGGCTTCAGAGCTGCCCAGCCCAACCAGCAGGGTTGAATATTAAGCCCATTTTTAATGAATGAAGAAAAGCAGTTTCAGTTAATTCTTTCTGAGGTTGTACCTCAGTGCAGTGAAGATGTTACACATGGGACCTCATATTCTGCTTATACGTTTTCTAGGTTTATTTTATTTTAAAAGAACTCCAAACTGAGCCATGTTTGATGAGGAGCCTAAAGATTTCTTGTACCCTACAAGATGTTACTTTTCTAGCCTTGTGTCATTTCCTTTATGCCAGGTTGCTCTGCTTTTGTGCTCCTCTAGAGCTCTGCACTAGCACAGACCTAAATCAGGCCTGTCAGCCAGATTTTAACACCTCTTCTTAGCCCAGATTTGGTGATTCAGTGGTGCTTTGCAGGGTGTGCCATTCCAGCCAAGGTGGGATAAATGAGTTTTCCACAATACAATTTGCAGAGTAAAAATGGGGTTTTTGCACAAAGCTTGTAAAATCAAGCCAAACTTAGTATGAGAAAGTGAAAGATTGACTTCATTCAATGGCACAACTCCTTATTCCAGTTTGTACTGATGCACACAGTGAAGAGGTGAAGCACAAAATTTTTCCTATTCCACTTTAAATACATTTGAATTTAAAGGAAATCCAGATTCAGTGTGCTATTAAACAAATTCTACAGACCCTCAAGCTGCACAGCAAGAAAGCACTCAAACCAACACTGAACTTAAACAGCTAAATCTGAAAAATTTCACAAAGATGAAAGTGTGTACTTAAAATTAAGACAAGAGTTTGCTATTGCTTTTGCAAACAAATAAAAATAAAATTTCAAAGAGACATATGTATACTAATACATAATTATTATATTTATATTTAATACTTTATTTATAAATAATTTAATTATATTATAGTTAATTAATTATATTTATAATTATATATAATTTTGAGCTTATATTATCTATTATATATAGATATATATTTTTAAATATGTATATAAAAACCACAAAATGATGACTGCAGCCAAACAAGCAGTAGACAATTCAAATTGTCACTACACAACTGAAATACTACCAGAACCATTCCATCCACAGTAGTTTTGTATTTAAAATCCAGCCCTGGAGAAGCAGTGAGGAGCATGGCACTGCTCAGCACACTCTGAGTTACAGAGCAATGCTGAGAATCCTCTCCTAGTAAATCTAAATTGAGCCCAGAATAAAATGCTGGTGTAGCTGGGGTGCGGGGAGGGTGGGGGTGGAGGAGGTGTAATTGCTCTAAGAAAGCAGAATTAGAGCTACTCAGCTGCCAAGATCTCAAAACACTCCAAAACCACAGCTCTATTTCATCACATTTAATTTTTGTACATATATTAAATTCAGTCAAATCAGTAGATTAAAATAATAGAGTAGATTGTATCAACCCAGACTTTGGCAAAAATGTGACACCATCCCTTTTCAAAACCCCTAAAATTGGCTTGCTTGTGAAGACTATCACATGGCTGAATAGTGGCTAAAAGGCTATAAATAAATAAATTGCAGCAGCACAAGGGAGGTGCCAGCAGATTGCCACAGGGATTGGTATTAGGATCAGTTTTATTTAACATCTTTATTAATGATCTGGAAGAAGGGGTAAACAGTGCATTAATTAAATTCACAGATTTCAGTATACTGAGAAGTGTTATAAACATGACAGTGGGGGAAGAAATGATGCCAAAGGAGGTTAAAAACACTGAGATAAGGAAGAGAAGGGGATTCCTTGTGAAAAAAATGCAGGCTAATACATCTGAAGAGAATTGAAAAGCACACAGAACCAGTGTGAGGAAGAAGCCCAAACCTGCTAAGCTAAAATAAAAGACCCAGGGGCAGCAGCCGACAGCAAATTATGCATGGGCTTGCAACATGAATGGGGAAGAGAATAAAATGATCTGGGCTACACACGTGGTTGTACCACCCCATCAGAGCCTGATGCAAGCCTGGACCTCCTGCAGAAGCAGAGGAAAAACACAGTCACCATCCTTCAGCAGGGTTCAAGCATCCAAGGATCCCTTCATCATTCAGCAGTGCCAGAATCCTGCAGTTTGGGTCTAAGCTTTGTGGAAATTTGGGGGAAAAAATATATTTTCTTTTTTTTTCCCCCAAATTATTTCTTTTTACAGCCCAGACAATCAATGAACCAAATACCCCAGAATATCAGGCACCTCACCAGAAATAACAAAGAGGAAAAGAGAGAAATCTGAAAGGATTATGAAGGCTGGGGGTATAAAATAAATGACACAAGGCTAGAAAAGTAACATCATGCAGGGTACAAGAAATCTTTAGGCTCCTCATCAAACATGGCTCAGTTTTATTTTTTAAAATAAAATAAACCTAGAAAACGTATAAGCAGAATATGAGCTCCCATTTGTAACATCTTCACTGCACTGAGGTATAACCTCAAAAAGAATTAACTGAAACTGCTTTTCTTCATTCATTAAAACTGGGCTTAATATTCAAAAATACAGTGGAGGAGACAATCCTGCAAAAGCAGGATGATTTAATAGGTCTTCTCCATCTCTGAATTCCATGATTCCTTAAGAGACAAGAAGCAGAGAGACAACCCTCTGCAAAATTAAATCACTGGGATTCAACTGGAGAATGAAAATTAAATCACAGCAAAGTATTTTCTTCTCTGTAAGCATTAGCATTAATCACATGCAAAAGTAAAATATTAGTTAATTTGATTCCCTGTGCCTTCCAGACTCTGGTCGAAATGAATCAATGCAGGAAGACTGATTTCTCTGATAACTGGGGAAATGGTAAGGAGGGAGGAAAAAAAGAAGCAAGGAGGGGAAAAAAAAAAAAGTAGAAATAGATGTGAAAATGAAATTACCAGAGAATTTGACTACAGAAAACCATGTTAGAGCACCTATTTCTTCTCTATTCCTAATAAGAACAGTATATGTAAAATTTCACAGTGGTGGCTTTGAAAAAGTCTAAAGTTCTATTTAACCATGGTTAGAATTGGGATGAGTCACTTTGGACAGTGCAAACTCTCCAACTTACTGCTTTAGGTGACTAAAACCTCTGAAAAATGGCTTTCCTCTCTGCAGCCCTCTGCAGCACCCGGGCTTAGCCACAGGGAGAAGGGGGTGGCACACCCAAATTCCAGCTCCACCCCCAGCAAAGACTGGCCAGGAGGAGTTCACAAAGAACAGCTCATTTGGGTGTCCCTTCTCCTGCCCTGCTCTGAAAATCTGGTTTGGGCGTCCCTTCTCCTGCCCTGCTGTGGAAAATGTGGTTTAGGAACCCTTTCTCCTGCTCTGCTGTGAAAAAACCTGGTTTAGGAGCCCCTTCTCCTGCCCTGCTGTGACAAAAAATGGTTTGGGAGCCCCTTCTCCTGCCCCCCTGGGAAAAATCTCCTTTGCGAACTTTTTTCCTTCCATGCTTGGAAAAAATCTTCTTTGGGAGCCCTTCTCCTTCCCTGCTGTGAAAAAATTCCTTTGGGAACCCCTGCTCCTGGCCTGCTGGGGAAAACCTTTGGGAAACTCTTTTCCTGCCCTGCTCTGAGAAACTGGTTTAGGAGCCCCTTCTCCTGCCCTGCTGTGAAAAGTCTCCTTAGGGAACTCTTTTCCTGCCCTGCTGTGAAAAAAAGTGGCCTGGGAGCTCCTGTTCCTGCCCTGGTGTGGAAAAAAGTGGTTTGGGACCCTTCCCCTGCCCTGCTGTGACAATTTCCTTTGGGAGCCCCTTCTCCTGCCGTGGAAATCTGGTTTGGGAACCCCTTCTCCTGCTCTGCTGTGAAAATCTCCTTCGGGAGCTTGATTGAGCTGACTAAGGGGTATGTCATCAACATCACAAAAACTTAAAAAAAGAAATTAAATTAATAAAGCCAAAGGAACAAAATAGAAAAAATAACTACTGATCTGGTTTGTTTCTTTTGGTACATTTAAAATATGTGCTTTCCTCCTAAAGGCAAGAAACACTGCATTTAATTAGAAGAATAAATCATTCCATTTTTATAGTTAGCAGTTTCTTCTACAATGAAGCTAGATTAGTTTCTCACTACACACGCTGTTTATTGTTCAAGTTTTATGGTAAGTTCTAATAATTCAAGTGTTACAAACAGTTCAGTTGGAGGTTGTTTTTTTTGGGGGGGGGGTTGGTATTAAACCAGCTCTCAGACTATTCTTTTGTTACATATATACATATACATATATATATATATCAATCTATATATAAAAGCAAAACTTGTTATATATACAAAATTTTATATATATATATAAAATATATATATTTATCTAGAAATAAATCTATTTTTAAAGATATATATATTTCACAAAAAATCTCTCTGGCTTTCTACCTATTGCAGAGAAATACACATTCTCTTAAATGAAACACTGAATGTAATGGGGATAGACTTGTCCCTCAAATTCTACCAAGAGTTTAAAACTTAGTCCCACCTGTGAGCAAGGTCTGAATTTTAATCCTCACACTTATAACTGGGCAGGTTCTTCACATCCAAAACACAGGTAAAGCAGTGGCTCTGCTGTGACAGGACCTGTCCTGCAACACGTAGCTACAAATGTCACTTATTAGTGCCATTTTCTGGAGAACTGCAATTATTTCCCTCTGTTTTCCCCCTCCTGCAGCCCCACAATCAAGATGTGAACACAAAGAAAGTGCAGCAGACACCTCCCTGATTTCAGTGCCATTGGAGACAGGCCCAGCAGCTCTGTGCTCTGGGCTGATGAGGAAAGCACATTAAGCACTTGCAGCAGAACATCCAAGCAGACCTGTTTTGCAGCCTGATTAATAGAAACAACCTCTGAGGACTAATCACAAGTCAAGCCCTGTTTTGTAGATTAATAGGACAAAAGCACAAGAGAATAGGGAAGGTTACAGGACTGGAATATAAATAAGAAAAGGTGTACATTCTAGGCAGATTGACTGCTAGTAATTATCAGCACATCCTTACAGCGAGGTCTTGCTGCTGTGTGCTGGAACAGCTCATTTCCAGATGAACCACCAGTCTGTGCATGTCCCCACATCTATATCTAATCTATATCTATATCTATATCTATATCTATATCATCTATATCTATATCATCTATATCTATATCTATCTAATCTATATCTATCTAATCTATATCTATATCTATATCTATATCATCTATATAATCTATATCTATCTATGCTAATAATAATATACAATTATTAAATAGATATAATAAATATATCAAATATATAGATATGAAAATATATATCTATATGTGCATATAATAAATGCATATAATATATAGTATTAATTTTATGTAATGATATATAATTATATATCATTATTAAATATTTATAATAAGTATATAAAATGTATATTAAATAATATAGCATAACATAATAGAATATAAGATAAAGCATATAATATATAATATATAATATATAATATATAATATATATATATAATATATATTATGTATTATATATTATATATTATTACTATACATAATATATATTATTAATATATATAATATATTATTACTATATATAAATATATAATTAATAATTTATACATAGTGAATATATACTAGATATATAATTAACAATTTTATATATAAATTATAGTATGTCCCCAAATATTCACATACATATATACATATATATACATATATATATATATATATACATACACATATATACATACATATACATATATATATATATATATATATATATACATACACATATATATACATACATATACACACACACACACATAAATATATATATATGTCTATATGTTCTGTCCCCAAAATCCACAAAACAATGACAAAATAGGTGTTTATTTGGTTTGTTTCTCTTCCTCTCACTCTTTCAGGTCACTTGGATTTCTGGGCTGATATTAGGTGATTAAAGTGGGTAGCAACTACACTTTTCAGCTGTGCATTTGTGGGTCAGATATTCAATCCTGGCACGTGAGGAACTGTTTCAGAACCCCTGCAATATGGGAGCAGATGCTGCAGCCCAGCAGAGATGCCCCATACCCCATCTGGCCCTGCAAGGAGCTCTGCAGAGTGATCTATACTTTGTTTACTCTGTCATTTTCCAAGCTGTCCCAAATGTTCCACCTCTATACATGCAGCAATGCAAGCTCTTGAACCCTATAAATCCAGGAGCTTATGAAAAAAGATCTGCAGGTTAGGCAGTGGAAGACAATATTCCTTAAAATAGCACTTTGCAGGTTTCTCAAAAAACATGAAACTTATGTTATGTTCATAAACAGAAGAAGGAGCCAAGCTTGCTAAAAACTGAAAAACCAAATTCAGGGAGCCATAACTGAGATTACAGTGTTTTAGGGCATCCCATGTTCAAAAATGGGAACACTTAGAGCTTTCAGACTAACAACTCAGGTTGCCTTTCTCCTTTTTCTTGCAGTGCAGGCCAAGGGAAGTGTCCCAAGCAGCCCAGATGGAACACCAAGGGAAGTGTTAAAGAGAACACCTTTCTTGAAATTTATTACATTCCCAGTTTTGAAAACAAGATGCATTAAAATCTGTGCCAGGAAAAGGAGACTGAAAGACAGCCTTCCCTTGCTTTATGTAAAATTGGAGGTGATACACAACTATAAATAACAACAAACCTGACTCAAGAGATTAATACAGTTAGCAGCTGCAAATATCAGCTTTTGTCAGTGATTCACACTGATTCACATATGCACAAAAATCAACTGGCTTTCTGAAGGACCAGACCCCAGAGCCTTCCTGCAAGCTCTACCCATCCTACAAATGCTGGTGAAGGAGCAAACCTGAAGGTGAGAGTCCTCCAGGAGCAGAGGACAGGCAGGCTGGCAGATCTGAGACACAAAACTCAAGTGCTTGCACTACTTGCAAAATGAACACGATGGCAGAGGTGTCAGATGATTTCAAATCACCACGAGATCACCTCCTGGGAAGCATTATTCCCTTTGTCCTAGTGGCTGTGTTAGAAATGTCAGCAATCCTCACATTTTACAGGTACACAAACGACAATCCAGACCAGCAGCTAAACCTTGTAGGGGTGGTTATAAATACCCAATGAAATCTCATTGATTTTCAGCTGAATCCATGAGTGTTGACCACTTCTGAAATGAGGTGCCAGATCTATTCTACTGAACAGATTCTCATGAAAATCCTGATGAATGCAGTTGTCACTCTTGACCTTTATGTCTATGCTCAGATGCACAATCAGTGGTCTCTTATTTAAAGTGCATGTGCTATTTTGCTTTATTTCATAGCTTCTGAGAATTACTCTAAGCATTTTATACACATGTCAGTAAAGTTAGCATTGTGATCAATAAGTATTAGATAAACATGACCCAAATCATCTGAAAGACAGTCATGACAAATCTTACCCTTCACTGGGAGCTAACAAAATCTAGTCACTTACTTTTGGATTTACAAAAATAAAAAATAATTGCCTCTCCATTTCTATTGCATTTTACCCCCATCACATCACGTGAGCTTTATTGTCAACTCTACCTGCAATGTAAATTCTCCCACATTTCTCCTGTTTGTCCTGAATAGATGAACTGTGAAACAAACCACGTGTAGATTGCATCTGTTTCCCATACCCAACCACCTTCCTCCCTGTCACCTCCTCCATCCTAATTTCATTCATTTCACTCCCCAGGAAGCCAGGCTTCATCACATGGAGTGCTTGCTCCAGAAGGCAAACACTGCAAATATCAAACACCATCCCCCCATTTTCTGTAGCTTTTCTATCTGGGCTGACATCACATGGTATGGAATATTCCTGTGGTCAGTGTCTCACTATGTTCCTCTCCAAAATCTTGCCCAGCCTCCTGATGGAGGGGAGGGGTGTTGGAGAAAGCAGTGCTGATGCTGTGGCCAAACACAGGCCTGTTGTTAGGACCCTTGCAGCCCCCAGGGCAGAGCAGAGGGCTGGGATGGTGTTGTGAGGAACAAGCTCCAGCTCAGCCAGACCCAGCACATCCTCCAACAGGCTTCTCTGCCTGCCACTCAGAGCATCCACCTGCTCCCTAATTCTTCTTGCTCAGGGCATAGGGGAAATGAAGCAATGAAAGTAATGAGGCTTGAAGAGCACCACGCAATGCAAAATCCATCCTGGTGTCAGCTTGTCAGAGCTGCAGCCCCTCTCTTACTTCTCCACTCTCCTGCTGTGAAGGTGGCTGTCCTAGAGAGAGGTAATTTTGCAGTTAACCTGAACAGCATGTTGTTCTCAGCTATGTCTGTCTTCCCTTCTGTACCAGACCACCACAAAGAGGTGTGGGGCACATGCAGGTGAGAGGAAATGGAAAAGCAGGAGTCCTGAAGTGCAGGAGAATTTCTTCAAGCAAGCATCAACACACTGCAAGGAGTCCTGCCCTGTACAGAACAGCCTATCTCCAGATTTGCCTTAACAACTCCTCTTTCCCAGCTCCCATTCTTTAAGGGGCTTCAAACCCCTTCCCAAGACAAAGCCTGGCGCTCCAGAGTTAAAAATGCCAGGAGTTTTGCAGCATTCTGTTTCCTTCTCTTGCTAACTCCAGGTTGGGGGTGAATACTTTCAGCCTGCTCCTTGCACATGGAGGCCACAGTGACCACTGTGTTATCCAGTGCTCAGCTAAAGGAAAGCAAACTGCTGATTCTGGCAACTAAAAGCACACCAACCAAAGCAAAACTACAAGTAGAAGCACAGCTTGTCTATCAAAATGTCCTTCTTGTTGAGCAAACCATACTTCAACCTACAAATGGGGAGGCCACCATGAATAATGAGCACCCCACCACCACAGCTCATTCTGACTCCTTCTGCCTCTCTGCTTTTTCCCTGAACTCCAGGAAAATGGAGCAAGAATTAGAGACTCAGAGCAGATTTCCACAATCATTTGTCTGTACTGCTGTGGAAGAATTCAAATCCCTGTTTCCACACCAGGAATGATTTAGGAGAGCTACCATTTTATATCTGGTTTAACTGGCTAGAATTCCACTCACAAACAGGCACAGTCTATTTGTTAACACTAGTAAAAAATACTCTAAAGTTCGTATTCCTGCTGAAGTCAAACCTGAAGAAAAGATCAAGACTTCATGATCTTCCCCAGTGCCAGGATGCAGAGCTGTCCAAAGAATTAAACAGGGCAGGTTTGTGCCACAGGATTAAAAAATACTTTTGAATGAGTGTATTTAAAATGCCAGACATCCCACTCTTTATTTAAAAAAAAAAAAAAAAAAAAGAAGAAAAAAAGAAAGAAAGCTTTTAAAAGTAAACAGGACAATTTTTTTACTTGGAAGTGAATCTGATATCAAGGAGACCAAAGAAAAATCAGCCACATTCCCAACAAGGCAAAAAATGTAAACAAACCTTTGCAATTCTAGACCAGGGGGAATTCATTCTTCCATTCTGAACTGAGAGACCTGGAGGAGAAATGCCAAGAAAAACGAAACAGAAGCCTGCACCTTTAAACACAGCCACGCTGCAGTGGTGCTGTGTTTGTTTAACATACAGACAGGAGACTTCAGTCTTTGCCAATAATTCTCTCAGTTGCTGACTTCTACTGCATAAACACCAGAATTCCTGAAAAAGTGGTGCAACACACACAGCCTTGTCCAGGCTCCCCTGGTTTCCTCACCACTAAACAGCAAAGAAGAACTTTATTGCTGAATAGCCCAATTTCTATCCCTCCTTTTTTTTAGACAGGAGCTAATTGCCAGCTAAGACCATGAAAATAAAAGAAATGAGATCCATTCCAACCCATCAGTGTATCTGAATCCCATCATTTGAGTTGCCAATTGGTTTTCCAGTCCTCACGCTCAATATCTGCTGTTAATTTGCTTGCTATTTCAAGAACTTGAAGACTGTCAGCAAAACCCATGATGCATTACAAAACTTATAATTGGAAAGGAAAAAAAAAAACCTTCTGACACTTCTCTGACAGGATAAACAGAGAGTCTGAAAACACTGATCAGAACAAGGCAGAAGTAACTAACTTGGAGCTGCCTGTACTAAAATATTATTGCAAATGAAGCAGAGAAAGAAACTGAGTCAGAGAAATCATTTTGAACTGATGTAAAATCATTTGATGAAACCCCCGATTTTACACTGGGCTAAAAAGAAAAGATTGCACAAAACATTATTTCTGAAAGAGATGGCTGAACCTGCCTCTGCTTTCTTAAGGTTGCATTATCTATGCCAATTAAAACTTTGCCTCTGAAAAAAGAGTTCAGGCACTTCCTCTGGAGTTACTAAAAAAAGCAAATGAAAGCCTTGGCTGCGCAGACGTGAGTGATAGTGAGCCGTTTGTTCCTGACCTCTGGATCACCCTCCAGATCAAATTCTTGGACACAGGAAAAACCCACTAGGATTCATTAAAAGCAAGTGGGAGGCCAGCTTTGTGCTTCTGTTCTCGAGACCTGAACCAGCTCCAGCCTGACAAATGTGCAGGATATTGCTGAACAATTCTGCTGTCCTGAAGGGGGGGAGAGCTTCACTCCCACCTGCGTTCTGGGGGAACTCATGTCCATCACAGCAATGCAAATCACTGATTTCAGGCATTATTTAAATAATTGATTGCCATCCTATACCTTTGTGTGCTTTTCAGTTATCCACATAAAGCTGATTCTGGTAACCTTTGGCATCCATGGATTTATACTGAATTAGCTTTTACACTACACATTTCTTCCTTCAAAAAGATACATCTATCTCCAGCTATCTAAACAAATATATAGGCTGAAAGTCTATATAAGCACTATATACATATATATATATATATATATATATATATATATATATATATATATATATATATATAATTTATTTATTTATTTATATATGTATGTATGTATATATTATCTATACTATATTATAGATATTGTATTGTAGATATTTATTTCTATATTTACATATTTATATATATTTACACGGCACATTTCTTCCTTCAAAAAGATACATCTATCTCCAGTTATCTAAACAAACATATAGGCTGAAAGTCTATATATGTATTATTTATATATTTTAATATGTATATGTAGAATATATATATTAATATATATATTATATTGTAAAAATTTATTTATATATTTATATGTATTTACACTGCACATTTCTTCCTTCAAAAAGATACTTCTATCTCCAGTTATCTAAAGAAATATATAGGCTAAAAGTATATAATTTTTAATATATATTTATATCTGTATACATATATATTAATATTATATATAAATATATATATAATACTGTGTATATTTTTATATATATTTATATATCTACACTACACCTTTCTTCCTTCAAAAAGATATATGTATCTCCACTTATCTAAACAAATATATAGGCTGAAAGTCTATATATTATTTATATAGATAATTATATACATTTATATGCTATATTGTAGATATTTGCTTATATATTTATACATATATATTTGCCCTACGCATTTTTTCCTTCAAAAAGATATATGTATCTCCAGTTATCTAAACAAATATATAGGCTGAAAGTCCCAGACCTGCAGCTTTACTTCTCACTCTGTGAGTGGAATTAGCTCACATACTGTCATAGCAGAAAATGATGCAAAGGATTGATTTGTTAGATTATTTTACACTTGCAACTTTTGACGTTTTCTGTGAAATTCTTATGCAGAACAGAATTTAAAATCCATAAATAAACCTATTGCCTCCTTCTTCATCAGGGTAAGAATCATGAATTCCAATGCACACAAAGTAAAGTACATCAGGACAGTTTTTTTCTTTTCAATTACTTTTCTCTTTCAAATAGGCAAAAACATACAAAAGTTATAGAGCTGATCAGCAGAATGAAATAAAACAGTGAAAAATATTCTCCCTGAACAATTGTTTCTGTCAGAATGTGGTTTAAACAAATTCTGTCTCCAGTTAACTGCAGTTCTCTGGTGGTTTGAGTGCTTTTAAAGCTTCATTAGAAAACACACACTGAGAGAATATTTGTATCCAAATGTCTACAGCACACTGTGGTAAATTCAGCCCTCAGCTCAGATGAACAATTTCAAATGTAATTTTAAAAAAACAACACATATTTTAAAATAACATTTGAATATAAGTAAAACTTACACTAATTCACTTATGCATATTCAGCACCCAAAGCTGCAGTAAAAACAGACTGTCTCCTTACCCTTTCACAGCATGAGTTATGCTCATGTTTACTTCACAGAGGGAGTCTGAAGATTTAAAAATTCATAAATCTAGTTTTATTTTCCATCCTGTTTAATAGCACACCTCAATTTCAAATTTCCCAAGGAGGAAACGTTTTCACTGGAACCTTACAGAATTTTTTACTGCATAAACTATCAATTATTTTCCCAGCAAACAAGCCAGGTTCATAGGGCAAAGAGAAGGAAGAGAAAGGAGGGGAATGTTTTTGTGGATTGTTATCTATAGACCAAATGGAAAATCTTCAGCCATTTTGTTCCTTCAAGGTACATCAAAGAATCTCCTATTTAAGGTGTGAAAATGTCACTTACATTCTTCACCTCAGAAAATGAGCAGAGCTCTGAATGTGATTTATGTCCCACCCTTGCACTTTTCTCTTTTAGGAGCTGAGACTCTTCTTTTCAACTTCCCTCCAGCTAATGCCATTTAATGCTCTCAGAACTATCAAGCTAAATTCAAATTTTCTGCTCCTCAGAGGCTGTTGTTATGCACCACAGCACATTCCAATTGCAAACACACACCAATGCTCCCATGTATTGTAAGTTATTTTTTTTACTCACAAATCCTGCTAAATTGTAAGTTAGGAGGCACTACTGGAATTCTCTTAGGTCTTTAGAAAGCTTTTAGATGTACCCTGAGTAATAGCATATAATGAATATGAACTGATATTTCCTCTCTGTATTTACACTGAGTTGGCAATTTACATTTTCTAGATAGATGAATTATAGCCAGCCTTCCCAGTACTCTGGCAATTACTTCTTAGAAACCCCTGACAGGCTCAAACCTCCAGAATCACATCTGTTATTCTTGGTTTGATCCCTCTTTTTTAAATTAAAACCTGTAGCTTTATCAGCAAATGAGAAAATGTTTTTTCCTCCCCTCTGGAAATACTTACAAAACTGCACATAAATTGAACATGCCAACTTATCTCTTGTTAGGGTTGGCACATCTTCTGGGTTAATGAGCAGTGCCCCATTTCTGGGACAGAATTAATTTGGGTAAGGAGCCTGTAAATACACACAAAATCCCACCACTTCTCCTCCTTTGGGGTAATCTGAAGATTTATAGAATAGAGTAAGACGTGATTGGAGGGGAGAGAGAGCACAAAAATTTAAGAAGTGGTGAAATGGTTGTCTGGTCATTCTGTCTCAGTTTCCAGGCACAAAACAAAATCAGAGCAGATTTTACTAATATCTGATGGGACTTTTTCTTCCTCTGAAAGACTGGCTAAAACACAAAAAAGTAAATTTTCACATTTTCTAAAAACTGTCATCATTAAACTTTAAAAAGGGGGAAATGCACGGACAATACCACATTTCTGCTCTCAACACAGACTGGCTGATGGATCTAAAAAGCTGAATTGAAAACGATAGCTTCAACTCCACACCAACAGCTGCTCAGGACATGATTTGACAACGATTTTTGGCAGCTAAACACAGATGAAGACCAGGAGAGAGAAGTCCTCACTTGGTTCGAGCTCACTGTCAATTTCTAATAATCTAGCTTCCTTTATCATGCATCACTACTGGGAAAAATCCAGCTATCAATGGATGATAGGACAGATTAATTCAGGTTTGTCTTCCATGACTAGGTCAGGAGACACATGCCATTCACTTTTTACAGCTGAGACAACTCAGGGCCTTGATGTGATGTCCCTTAATATTGCAGAGCAAACATTCTAAATCCATGTGCACACCTGCAAATTGAAAGAACTTCTAAATGCAGCTGGAGACCAAAGGATGACAGATTTCCATTACAGATTTGGGAAGGGAAAGAGAAGAAAAAGGAACATGAGTTGCCCGCACATATAAATGTAAAGGTGCATCACACAGTTCTCTCCTGTGTTCTCCAGGTCTCTCCAGCAGTGCTGCAGGAAGCTGAGTTCATTAAATCTGATCCAAATAAATTTGGAAATATGCCTGCACTCCCTAATCACGGGAGAGGCCCTCCAAGTGTGATGCACACACACCAAAGCAGCTGAACACAACCCCAACCTCAGCAGCACATCTTCCTCAGCTCCTCACCCTGCAGCAAGCCTCAGACCCACCTCACTACCCAAGGCCTTCTGTGCTGCTATTACAAAAAAATTACTTTGAAATGTCTCCAGGAGATGATTCCTAACCTGAATTAAGACCATCTTTCCCAATTTGCTGATATTGCAAGGATTTAGAGCATTACTCTTTTTTTAGCTAAGCAATGTCAGGCTGATTTAAACTAGTAGCTAAAGGCTATGACTTAAATGAAAAGATTAGCAGCTCTAGTCAAGAATGTGAGATACAGAGCTAGATCACAGCTTTCCAGCCAGCACTGATGCACACAACAGGACCAGGAGAAAGCACTGTCAGAAGCATCAGTGCGTGTGGTGCCCCACCAGCCACCAAGGTCTGCAGGCCAAGGCAACCAGGATGAGCTAAGGGGAAAATTTCTACTGCATGTACAGGTTTGTCCCATTTCCTGGTTCAACCCCTCTCCTGCTTTCACCTTTAAAGCAAGCCTGACATCAAAAATAAGTTATAAGCTCATAAAAAGCCCTTCTTATAGGTGTGCATAAATTAGCATCTCGGTGCTTCTGCTGACAATTGAGAATTCCAAGCAACAGAGTGATTATCACCATCACTCAAGTTCAGGTCTCTGGTACAGCCTGAGAGGACTGTGGCTGTTCTTAGCATGAGAATTTAGAACAAGTGCTACCCAAGGCTCCAGAGAAAGATGTCAGGCATCACAATTAAATGACATGTAGAAAAAACAAGGCAAGATCTCCTCAGCATAAAACTGGGCAGCAATCTTTCCTGCGTGACATGCTTGACACATGGGTGGAATGAGACCAAAAGTGGTTTGAAATTCTGTTATCACAGCTTTACAAGCAAAAGAAAACAATGCCCAGAACTGCTCAAAAATAAGGCTTAAAGCACCTGCTGCCTTGTGCCCTTGTGCTGTGTGGGTGTTAAATGCCACCACACTAATCTATTAGCACAGCAGATATAAATAGCTTAGCTTTGTAGAATGTAATGGAGTTTCCCTAATGCATCCCAAAATGCCACCACAGTTCATCCACAAGCACAGAGTCAGTATTGACTCCACAGTTTAGGTGCATTCAGCAGGCAGAACAGAAATAGTTACAGTTCCTTTTGTCTTATTTCACACACATGGCTAAATAGAGATTATCTATCCAAAAAGAAAAGGAAAAAAAAATTTAAAAAGAAAAGCAACTGTGTCAGAATGGTTACAGCTAGGTCTGATTCTATTCTGCAGGGCAATGCAACAAAGCAGCTTCATGCAGGTTCAGCAGGAATGATTCCTGCTGGGGTTCAAGCAATAAACAGCAAAGAAAGTTGAAATTGAGACTTACCACGGGGCACCATATATTCGGAATCCTTTAACTGTTACCTCTGAATCTTGTAAGTAAATACTATTTGTCAGAAGTGACTGAACATTGTCAAAGTCCTCTGGTTTCAATTTGGACACAGAGGGAAAGCGGTAGTAATCTTGTTTAACAAGGTCTGCCATGAATTCCTTATCAAATGTCAGTTCATGATTCCCAGCAATCACTATTTTATATTCATATGGTAGGTTTCCTGAAATAACAAAAAAGAGGACTTCATTAGCACATTTCCTCCCACAACAAGCAGCCAGCCAGCAGTGACAGAGCGGAACACCCGAGGCCTGGGAGCATCTCCGTGCTGGGCACAGCACACGGATGCTGCTCCTCCTGCACTCAGTGGAACAGGGTCTGAAAATGCACAGAATGGCACACAAAGCCATGGCACAGCACAGAGCCCCTGCTGCAGGGCTCAGCAACACCAGCTGCTGGCAGCCAAACCAGCTCCAAAGGGGGCATGGAACAGCACTGCTGGGTTATTCACCTGAATGTGCCCACCAGGCTTTCATGCAGGTCGGTCCCCAGCAGTGACCAGCAGTGAGGAGCCTGCAGGTGAACAGGAGTGCAGGATGCCTGCCAGCCGTGTCCTGAGAGCACCAGAGCAGACTGCTGGGGCTGCTGGTTTTTTAAATTATGGCTTTATTTGGATTCATCTGTATTCCAGTGGCATTTATTTGTTGGAACCCCTGGTTGCTGAGAATTTCAGACTTTCTGTGCTGACAGGTACTGACCCCCAAGAGAGCACTGCATTTGACCTGAGGCTGTGGAGAAGCTTCCAAAATGGAATGACAGAACTGGGATTGTGGGTGTGGAGTTTGAATAGAAGTGTGTAATATCACAGGGGGAAAACAGAGTTTAAGGTTTTAGAATACAGTAATATATATAAAGCAAGATGGAGGTTTTAGGGTGGAGGCTGGTCCTTCTTCTTCACCTTCTTCTCCATGGGTTTGGGTGGGTTTGTGTAATTGGATAGAAGAGTCCACATTGCATGGTTGGTTGTTGGGTTTAAAATAACAATAATTTAGGTGCCATTTCTTAATTGGACAGTTTATCCTTAAGGCCTTGTAGAGAGGGAGATACAGCTCCATTTTCAGTTTGTTAGAGTGAAGTGCTGCAGAACTCACAGCTTGTGAGACTGAAACATAGATAAGAACTAATAAACATCTGAGTCTGAACAAAAAATACCTTCTCACACATTTAATCCTGACCTTGGCAAAAAAAAAGCAAAGAATCCACATTTATTCAAGACCTATTCCCAAAAGCTTCAATTCATTTGCAACATACTTTTATATTATTATTATTATTATTATTATGTTTATGTTTATGTTTGTGTTTATGTTTATGTTAATTTTATGCTAGTATCTCATTTCTTGTAAAAAGCACAAAAGTAGAAGCAACCATGAAACTCAGCCACATAAGACAAACTAGAAAAAAGGAAAATCTGATTAAATCATTTACCATCAGAGTCAGAAGTAAGGAATCACATGTTTGCTCCCCTCAATTCAGAGGAACTAATACCATTGTTTGGAAGGAGGCATGGATCATGCTCACAGAGCCAGATTTTTGGAGCTCAGAACAGATTTTCAAGCACTTGGTACCAGCAATCAGTGCCAGATCTTCCAAATAAACATACTGGGTGCTGAGCTCCCTTAAAAATGCAGCCCCATACTGTGGTGTCTTCGCAGAAGTTAGGCTCTCTTACAAAATCTGTCCCACTGTGACTTGCCAAAAATCCCACGTAGGATTGCATCAAAGCTAGCTGCTCCTGCCTTCCCCACAAGCCTGATTTCTCAGTCTCATACCTTATCTTTCATTTTGGTGTTTATTACTAAGAATGATTTAGAAATGGTTGGGTTTGTTATGGGGATTTCTGTGCAGTTTGTTTTTGGGTGTTTTTTTGGTTTTTTTTTTTTTTTCCTCAGAAAGGCAGCAAAATGAAATAGAAATCTCTGGGTTTGTCTTCCAGGTCTGGAACTCACAACACCTGTCCCAGGGAAGACAGAATCAGATGCTACACATTTCTTGTGAGTACAGTGCTCCTGAACAGAAGTGGCTTTGCTAGTTTAAAACTTGTCTTTCAACTTTTGAAACTGTTTGGTTTGGGTTCTTTTCAAAAGTGAGCTTCAGAGTAAGGCTGTAAGTAGGTACAACAAGATTAACTTTTCCCCTAAATAGGACTTACAGGGGAACCAGTCAGAACCCTCTGCTTTTCCAGCATTTACAGCACAGAAACAGCAATTACACGAGGCATAGGTGCAAACATCATCTCTGCAAAATTAGTGAATTCTGGATGGAAAACCAAAAAGCTACAAATCCCTTGAAAAAACCAAGCAGACTGTGTTTTTCATAGACACCTCAGGACTGAATAAAATACATATTCATAACTCTCTGTGGTGCTGCATTAAAATAAAAGTTGGGGAGATGCAATAAATGCTCCTCTACTGTTTTTGACTCACTCCTTTCCCACTTTCCTCCCCCTGCCCATCTCTACTACGTGCTGCTCTGCAATGCATTTTTATTTAAAAACTCTGTGCAGCATGTACCTACAATTCCTGCTCTCTGTGACTCCTGGGCACAAGATAAAACTGCTATTTTCTCTTCTCCCAGGAAACATAAAAGATATCACCAGCATGAAATTTGATACACTTGTCATAACCATCAATCCCCCAAAACAAGCTAGGTGTGATAATATTCTCAGAGAAGTAGGATGGAGGAGTTAAATTCAGGTTTCAGCTAAGTTATCAACATTTGCCTGTTTTAACACAGAAAACTCTTCATCTTACTTGATACATGTCCAAGCTTTACACTTTCATTTGTTTTGATAGACTAGAAAACCAGCACGTTTTGCTGATATTATGCCCAATTAAGCCTGGAGCATTTTTGCCCAGTATTTTTTTATCTTGACATTTTAAAAATAAGGGCTTACTTTGGAGGCACACAGGACATGCAAAGGCAAACTAATGGTGACATCAGTAATTATTAAAACACATAAATCTAGCATTAGACATTTTATATAAGCACCTGAAATCTGTAGGGGGGACCCAGACAGTATTTCTTGCAATTGGTGTGAAGACAGCTGTTGGTATTTTTAGGACTAAGACACATCAAAAGCCAGGGCAGCAACAAGGCAAAGTCTCATTCAATTCTTCTCTCTTCCTTGAGGAGAAGGACTATATAGCACTAATCACAGTAATAAATTACCTGCAATCAGATCAGCTATTTATTCATCACATTCTGGTTTTTTCCTTCTTGAAAGGCCCCATGGCATTGCCCAACATCCACTCTCTCTGATAAAATTTCTGAAATATTTTGTTTTCTTTTGGCAGACCTGCCCTTTGTCTATAATCTGTTGACCTTGTGTTTAATATGGAAATAGAAACAGTCATCTTCAAAAATCTCCTACTCCATGATAATTTAGATTTATCTTGACCAGATTAATCTCTGTGTCTCTGCATCAGTGCTGCCTGTACAGCACAACACACAGGTTGGAAGGCTTTTCCTCATTTTCCTTCACTAAGTCTTTATTAGCCACTTTTGGTCTTTATTAGTCTGATTTCCCAACTATCAAATCTTCCATTATGCATCAGCAACATCATCCATTCTAAACTTATACTGTGACTCTGGAAAACAATTAGAAGAATCCTTTTCCAAGCTAGAAAAAGTGGGATCTGTTTGCTGGGCTGAGCACTTCAGAAACCCCCATTATTAACTCTCAGCATAATAACTGAGTTTATTTAAAATGCTTAATAGGTGAGATCAAAAGGCTAAAATTACAGCTACCAAAAACAAGCAGGGCACTAAGTCTGTGAAGCAGAGTCATTTATACTGGAGTATTTGTGTCTGTAAACACACATACACAGGGTGTGCACATGTGTATCTTCAAAATATATCTATTATTTTGGTTCAGATGTTTTTCATCAGCTCTTAACAGTCCAAGCCAGGGCACAATGTAATCATTGATCAAGAAAATACTGCAATTAAAATGTTCTCTTCTGGAAGCCAAAAGGTCAATACTGCTCTTGCTCAAACAAAGGCAACAATGGTTATCTCTGAATGCCTTGGAAAAATTGAATTGTTTACAGTAAATGCATTAATCTGGGAGTCTCAGAAAACTTCTGTGACTGGTCTAACAAGTCAACCCTCAGGCTATAGTCCCAGGTACCTTTGTCCCCCAGAGGTTCATTTTTACGCCTGTGCCATGACACCTTCCTGCCCACACAAGGATTTGGTGGGCACAGAGCAGAGTGCATCAGATGAAAATGAAAAATGGGCAAAAGATGAAAAATGATGTGGCAAAAAAGGAGTGGGGGTCTGAATGCTGCTAAGGCAGAACTTCCATTGCTGGCTACAGCCACTTACACCACTGCAAGTGTCAGCTGAATAACAGACTGACTTTAAATAGATCTATTACATGGGACAAGAGGGCAAGCTTGGGGCCAGGGGTCTGTGGGGTTTTTTTAACCTACCTAAGGAGTTGTTTCAGTGGCTTTCTTTAAATTCCCCTTAAGCACTTGGAGCCTAGGAAGCCTTAATCTGTTGAACAGCCATTCCCATTTTAATAGCATGCTTCATATGAGTACAGTTTAGTCACACAACCCAAGTTCTGCAGAGCTGCCAGACATGAAAAGGAGTGTGCCTGGCAGTGAACGTTAACTGCTGAGCCCCTATAAAAATAGAAAATCACATTATTTTTCTACTACTGTTACCTGCAAACCCCACAGGGAGGTAGGGGAATGAGAAATAATGTGACACTGGCTGTCTGTAGAGTGGTAGAAACCTGTATTTACACACAAATGTAAATGCAAGTGGTTTTGATGCAAAGCTCTGAATATGCATACACATGCATTAACTATTCAAACCACACAACACTTCCATGAAACATGGAGCTTTATTCATGCCTGTTTCATAGCCTCATAAACCCTTTGGCCATATGCTGAGAAACAGGCTGAGAAGCCTTGAAGTATAAATCTTAAAAAGAGGGAAAACTGCACAAGAGAGAGAGATGTGCATGCAAGTGAATCATCTCAAATTTAAAGTATTTTGTGTTTGCCCCAAAAGTGCAAAACTGGTCATGGAGTATTCCCCTATAACCAGCCCCATACACAGCCAGGGGTAAACACAGAAGGAGCAGATTTTGTGGTGCTCCTGCACACTTCAGTCCCCAAAGCTGCAGCTGCTGAGGGCAACCAGCAGAGCCCAGCTCTGGTCAGCAGCTCTGCAACTTCTTCCTGAGAGGTTTCTCATGGAAAGCCCTTGGCATCACAGGGCCATGGTCACTCTCTCTGCCCAGCATTTACAGCACAGTCCCAACACACAGAGGTTCCTTCCAGCTTTTTAAAACAAAGGCAGAATGGCCCAAAGGCTGCTATTTCTCCCTCAGCAGCAGTAAGTGAGTTAGACTGCATAAGTACAGTTATACAGACTTGAGCTTCCACGGGATAAGCTGGGCCTATCCCACCAAGAACCCACTTCAGGTTCTGAGATCCAACACTGGGCAAGAAAAACACTTTTTCCAAGATGAGACTGACCAACTGACTATGAAAATATTTTGGCTGTTTTAGTCAAGTCGGCCTTCACAAAAAGCCCTCAACAGAACAGCTCAAACTGGTATCAACCAACACATGGCTGAAAACATAGCCCATGAATTTCTATGCAGCTTAGCTGCCTGTGTCTGTAGAAACCTACACAATGAAACAATTAAAAGAAAAAAAAAAAAAAAAAAAAAGCAGCAAATAAGAAACAGAACATGCACAAAACCAGAGCATGCTTCTAAAACAGTACAAAGAACTGAAGCACGAGATCTCTCAAAGTCTTCCCAGTGAAAAAGTATTCCGAGATCAATTCTGATGCCACTTTTTTTCTTTTTCTTTTTTTCTTTTCCCCTCCAGTTTTGGAGAAGAAAAAAAAATAAAGGCAAAACACACGTGGGCAACACAGCAAGAGGAGAGGATGAACGAACACGAAACTGTTTTGCCTTTATGCAAAGAAAACATCGCATCGCAGCACAGGGAGAAGCAAAGGCTGGGGCCCTGGAATCCCTGCGATAAATCCAACGCTTGTACATTAAAGCTCCCCTTTGTTGAGAGCACTGTTAGACACAACAAAACAGAAATGTTAGGTGAGTGCAAGCTCTGCCTGTGACCTTTCCCTCTGTAGCCGTCAGGCTTCATTAATTTCCACAAGGCCTGACAGCTCTAGCGTTAATACTCACGCTTGCGGATCGAGCCACACAGCAGGTTCAGAGTCTGCTGCCTTCTCCTCTCAAACTCATGCATTAGGATTTCCTCCATGCTGGCAATGGAAAACCAAGTCTAAGGAACATTAAACACAAAAAACTACGTTACAATAATGCCGGGGCTGAGCCATAAACCCATGAAAGCAAGGAAGCACTGGGTGGATGTGGAGCTCGGCTGAGCGGTGCCGAGGGAGCTCAGGTGCTGCTCCACCCCTGCAGGCACTGCACACAACTCCGATGTGCACCATCACCGGTGCCTAACACCAAGTTTCCACTCATTCTCTCTCTTCCACAAGACAACCTAGTGAATTTTGCACAGCACAAGGCCAAAACATCCTCACGTGCGCTGCAGAACCTGCTCAGCCACAGGTCTGATCTAACCACGCTTTTGCACTTGTCACCATTCCTTGCTTTGATGTTTTTATGTCTCAACCATAACATTATTCTAATGTAACTGTTTGTGATTAATATCTCCCTCCTGTCTGCTGAAATGAGAAATGCAGCGACAAGCTTTTGTTTCCCTTCAGCGTTCCACGGCTTCCTTTGCGTTATTCTGACATAACTTGTCCTGCTTTTTGATCTCCAGCTTGTTTTGAACTTCACTGGGCTGCTGTTATTGAAACATGGAAATCTTCACTAAAGTTTTAACAATTAATATGTGGAGTTTCTTTGTTTCAAAACAGAATCTGAAGGTTTTGTTCAGCCTAACCTCAAAAGCAAAAGGAAAAAGAAAAAAAAAAAAACCTACAGATTTTGCAGCTCACAGCACTGCCAACTTTAGGTGTAAAAAGTCCCCCCAAATTGACTTTAAAATTATGAAATCTGAAACGCAAGCAGCACAGATTGCTTGCTAGTCCCTGGAAAAGCTCTCTTTTCAGGCTTTTAATTATGCAACCTAAAAGACAGCTTTCAAGAGGGGAAAAAACAAATCACATAACTTAAAATCAAAGGAGCTGGCAGCCATGAAGTTTCTCTTTAAATTTGGCAAATTCTGAGACCACCCTACCTGGAAATCCCAATAGCCTTGTCTGTCCCTTTTAATTTTCACAAGTGCTTCCTGCATTCATGGGAGTTCCTGCTCCTCTCCTCTTTGCCACAGCAAATTGGTACCTGAAGGTATCAATTTATATACCCAGGTCTGTGCTGCTGCCCTGTGCCCCTTCCAAGGGATCCTTTAAGGGAAACCATCAGAGATTTTTCAGGCCAGAAGACCTTTTGTCTGGCAGAGCTGAAGGCTGCTTCCCTAAACAGAATTTCCCTGTATTTACAGTGACAGAGCCACCTGCATCAAGCCCCTGCATTTCAGGCTCTGTGTGTGCACTGTGCACACAGAGAAATAAACCCTGCTTTGTCCAACAGAACTTTGGATTCTTCTCCTGCAATCGAGACCTTAATGTAGCAGGGCTGACCAATTTTAGACCAATTTCAGGACCTCGTGTGGTTCCAAATGCCTGTGACCTTGAACTCCAAATACCAAGTCTGGAGCTTCAGCTCTGCCTTCACAGTGCCAGTAGGGCTAAGTAGAAATGTCCTTCTTGGACTTAATTTAGACTTAATTGAAAAGAAACGTTTTTGGTTACTATTGCAATAGGCTTAAACATAAAAATGAACCCTAATACTATCTAAATCTAATAAGAGAAAGGCATCTCTCTCTCAAAACTTTCAAAGCATTCTCTATAAATGCATCACGGATCAATTTACATGGTGCTTTTGCCAATAAGCAAAACAAAATCACAGGTTCCAATTGGCTTAACTCATATTGGAAAGCACGAAAGCAAATGCTAGAAAATGCAATTACTGCAAACAAACTCCATTTTCTCCACTCAGGAGGGAATTCCAGAGAACATTTTATTGCCCTCAAATAATATTTCTAAAGTCATCAATACACAATTCTATTTTCTTTTTGGAGCCCACCACACTATATAACCTAATCCTCCATGAAGAAATTCACCAGATTTTGAAATAATATATTGGTTGTTGATATTACCTTGTGCACGCACGTACTGTATCAATTTAAATTATTTTCTCCATGAATCTTAAGAATATAAAAAACCAGCTTCCACTGCCTGACACAAACAGATCTGGACCTATTTCCCAGAACATCCCCTTTATCTTTGTCATCTACAGTTCCAATTAAGTCTTTCCCCCCCCTCTAAAATAAATGAATAAAGCCACCAAAAAGGAGGTCATCTTGAGAAACAATTATACAGAAGGTAATTAAGCTAATCATAATTATCACAGACAATGTCTTGGTATTTTAATGTACATGGATTTTCACACTGCAAAAGGCCAGGGAAAGCTAAAAGGACGAGAATTTCCATAAAAAGTTTATTTAAAACAGAAACAAGTTTTGATATCATTTCTTCACTACTTAGTGAAGGAAATGAGAATTACAAGTGCAGGACCCAGATCTAGATTCTGCCCCAAATTCTTCTATCTTACTGACAGAGACCTTCAAACAAGCAGCTGAACTTCCCTTTCTGCCCACAGGACTGAGCAACACACCCCAACCCCCCCATCAGGATCCTCCCAGTACCTGCCCACCTATCTAAATATGAACAAATACATGCACCAACCAGGGAAACACATGATCTCCAAAACATTTTCCTGTTTCCCAAGTCCTTGAGCTAGTTCCAATCATTTGTTTTCTCATTTTTAGAAGTCTCTAGGACTTACAAATGCACAAAGCAGTAGGAAATCACCTTCCTCTGTCTCCTGGCCTGGCAGAGCCCAGTCAGTATTTCTGGAAAAAAAATCCCTTCAAATATCTCCTTTTTTTCTGTATCCCAGGAAGGTATCCAGAGCATTTCTTACAAAGAGAAAAATCTCAAAATACATAAACAAGAAGCTCCTAAAAACTATTTTCTTTATATGATACATTATATCCTGCATAACTTCTCGATTTTATACCTGGAACTGAAATACTTCCTTTAAAATTATTATTTTTGAGCATATTGTTGGGAAACTACAAAACATACTGGGGTTTATAATTATCCAGCTGTCAGTACCAGTGTTATGTGAATAAATGTCCATAATGATAAGAGGAAAGATAAAGGCAGGGATAGCAAGAATAATCAGAAGGAAAATAAACTTAAAGAGAAGAAATAAGATAAAATATTTTTTTAAATATCCCAGAGGCTTTAAAAGCAGGAATTACTGCCTAAAAGCAAGACTACAGCTTTTTTAATAACTCTGAGAATGCAACATTCTTCAGTGTGCTAAAGCAATTAGCTGCTCTTGAGATTTTACCCTGTGACCAAGGCCTGTGCTTTTATTTGTAAACACTGAAGTATAAGAAGCAAGTTTGATATTCCAAGGCAGTTTTAAACATATTTTCACGTGGCAATACTGATGCTTGTTGGGAACTGTTCCTTCCTTCCTTCCTGTTGCTCCTTCTTTTTCTAATTGTTCCTTCCTTTTCTAAGTTGGAAAGGGCAGAAATCAAAAGCTTGAGCCTAAACTCCACTTCCAGAGTGCAATATCCAGCAGGGATATGTGTGTTCCAGACCCACCTCCACCTTCCAGGCCTTTTCTGAGCTGTTTGTGGAGCACAGAACACAAAGAGAAGGTGCACAGAGAAAAACAGAAATGAGTCAGCTCAGATGTCCAGGCAGGTCTTTAGGAACCTCCAGCACTATCTTCTGAACCCCTGTTTAAATTTATTATTCCAAAGAAAAGCTAAACATTCCATTACAGTCTTCCAAGATGAACTTGGATGCCAGGAATCTCCTGAGCCCCCTAAGGAAATTCCTTTAGAGGAACCCAGCTCACAGAGAGGTTCCTTAGCTACTGAGAGAGAGAACCAAGTCACTCCAGCTGTATCATGTTATTGCAAGGAGCTGAATTCCTCTTGTGCAGGTTTTCTTCCTGGCCATCCAGAGTTCCCTGAGCAGGAGGGAATTCCAGAATTCCCTGAGCAGAAGGGCACAGATCCCTTCCTTGTGAGTTTGAGCACAAACACTAAAAAGAGACTGAGAAGGAAGCTTGAAGCCTGATAAAGGTTTGGAGTGGTAACTGTGGACATTGGCAGCAGTGATTTCCCAGTTCTCTGTCTCATCCCTGCTACTGTTTCTTGCCACCTCCTCTTTTCTACTGGCTTTGCAGAAGTTTAATTTCCAGTTTATTGGCTGTAATTTGTGCTGCAGCATCCCAGGACCTCGCAGCAGACCAGTCAAATTCACACTGAAGTTTTCTTTAAGAATCCAGATCTTTGAATTTCATTGCAGAAAAATGAAATACCTCCTAATTCTCCTTCCAAAGGCAGGACAAAACAGAAAAAATGAAAAACAGTGTATGCAATGTAAACCCCATTCTGCAACAGAGAGTTTGCATGCTTTTATTTGACAGAATTCAGGTGAAACTCTTGATCTTTCCTGCCCCTGATACTGGAAAAGGAAAGATCTGCTGCTGCCATCTCTGCTTCTCAATAAGGATAATTGTAAGCCTCTAACCTAGGAGGGAAACATTTATAAAATCAATGTGTGAGATTTATGGCACTTATTGTTGTGAATTTGAAAATGTTCAAGCAACATTTTCACAAGGTGCTTGAAAATGTGTGTGATGCAGCAGCTGTACCCTAGTGCAGAGGAGGACACTGGCAATTCTTCTGGTCCACCAATAAATACTTCTCTGTAATTAAATGCTATGGGTAACTGTTGGAGCATGCAATTTTTCACCTAGCGTGCTTTCTGCAGAGTAGGAATCTCTCTTGACTTACCCATTTCAGCCATCTTTTCTAGCCTTTGAAACAAAAAAAAATGGGATGAGAAAGCTGCTGTAAAAAGCCATGATATGCAGGCAAAGTTCTGAATAACACGACAACTACACTGAATCAGAGCTGGTCACTGGCACAAAGCATCCAGAGAGCAGCTATTTCAGTCACTTAAGGCAAAGGTAACAATTTATTCCTTATTTATTCTCCTTTCTGCCCAGGTTTTGCCCTCTCACCTCGCAGGCAAGCATCATTGTTTTCACAGCTGGTCTCAGGGAAGCAGTTGTTTATGAACAGCTGTATTGCTTGCCCTCTAGCTGGACACACTCTGGTACCTCACTGCAATGCCAGACCCCTTCCAGCACCAGAGCAGAGGTGTCTGCTTCCTCCCCCTGTCCCTGGGCAGCCTGGGTGCCCAGCACAGCAGGGCATCCCCTCCTGCCATTCCCACTCCAGCTAACGGCACAGGATTGTCATTTACAGCAAATGGGGAGTGGCTTTCTGTGCAGTGTGGGTCACAGAATTCACAGGGTTGGAAAAGACCTTCAAGGTCATCAAATCCAGCCCATCCTCAACACCTCAACCAAACCCTGGCACTCAGTGACACATCCAGCCTGTTTTTAAACACACCCAGGGATGGTGACTCCACCACCTCCTTGGGTATTGCCAAAATTCCCATAATTCACAGAATGACCGGGTTGGAAGAGACCTTCAAGATCATGGAGCCCAACCCATCTCCAACACCTCAACCGAACCCTGGCACCCAGTGCCACATCCAGGCTTTGTCAAACACACCCAGGGGTGGGGACTCCACCAGGCAGCCATTCCAGAATTTTCTCACCTTTTCTGCAAAAAATGTTTTCCTAATATCCAACTTGTATTTCCCTTGGTGCAGTTTAAGGCTGTGTCCTCTGGTTCTGTCAGTTGCTGGAGAAAGAGCCCAACCCCACCTGAGCACAGCCACCTTGCAGGGAGCTGTAGAGAGTGATAAGGTCACCTCTGAGTCTCCTTTTCTCCCCCAGCTCCCTCACAGGGCTTGTGTTCCAAGCCCCTCAGCAGCCTCATGGGGTTTGAGAGGGGACAGCAGTCCAGGACCTCTACTCTCAGCACCACAAGTCTAGCTACAGCATCATTTTATTCCCTGCAGCCACTGAAACTTGGGCAGAAGAGAAGAGAAGGAGCAAATTCCTTCCCTGCCATGCTCAGGATACATCTCCTGCACAAAGCTGCAGCAAATCCTTGCAGCTTCTCTGCTCATCTCTCAGGAGTAAAGGCAAATGCCAAGCACTGCTGAGGGAGCAGGGAGCCTTCAGAGGAACAGATGGGGGAGAGCAGCTCAGGGAAAAGTAAGAACATGTGGGTAATTCTTTATCATTTGCAACTCTGCTTTAAACTTAGAACCCTTTGTGTTGGCTGGTTATGCCAAAAAAATGTAATGGCAACATTCAAGAGAAAAGGAGCTACTGCACTCTGAGACCCTGAGCCTGCCCTGTGATGTGAAAGCTTCTGGTTCATTAGAAAAGATGCACATAATTCTGAGGTCTTTATGGTTCACTTACCAAAAATTACAGGAAATTCAAAGTACAGAGTGTTCCTGAGCTCTCATATCCTAATTTTATTAACCAAGAAGAGATGAAGCTCTGGAAAAAGCAAGTGAAAAAGAGCAGGTCCAGTACTTTGTGTTCCTGTGCTCTCATTTGTCTCTCTCTTCTTTGTAGTCTCCACCCCACCCCCCGTTTGATGTTATTTTGTTCTCCCCGTGTTGGCTTTCCATGGCCTCTCTCCTTACACTGCTGTTCCCTGATGTGCTGCTTTGTTCCTTCTCCACCAAAGGCACCATCAGTGGCCAGAGGGGCTTTGGTGACTGTCCCCTCTCAGCTGGGGTGCAGGACGGGCAAAGAGACCAGAACAGCCTAGTGAAGTCAGGCACTGATGTGACCTGAGCCTCAGAGCCACCACAAGTCCTGAGAAACAGCCCAAACATTCCCAAAGCTGGGGCAGGGCCACCACAATCCAGCCCTCCCGTGAGCCAGCACTGAGCCCAGCCTGGTGTCACTGGCTGAGGAACACAGAGAGGCCTCCTGATGCCTCAGGTTTCAGCTTTTCTATGTTTCACATTCTGTGCTGCTTTAGTGGGTGGGTCTGGGCTTCACATGAGGGGATGGTGAGCTCTGTGCACAGAGCAGGGAGACAAAACAATTCCTGCTCCAGCTGGGCACCAAGGACAAATGATCCAAATCTCAGCCCAAGAGCACAAACCCCGTGGGCTGGAGAGAGAAAAACAAGCAGGGTGGGACTGCCTGGGCTAAAGCTGGGATGGGACAATGAACTGCAAGGTGCAAATGGAGCAGAACTGATCCCAGGGAGAGACCCCGGGAGCGCTCGTGCATTTTGGGGCCATTTTGGTTCATCTTGGTTGCAGCCCTGGCTGGGCTCTGGTGCTGCCCAAGGTGGGTCCGTGGAGGAGATCCTTTGGATAAATCCCTGCTTTATTCTTTAACTCTCTCTAGTCTCTGTTCTAGGTCAGCCTACAGAAAGCATCATTAGCATGATTAAAGCATCATTAAACCTGATGCTTTCAGGTTTAGATTTCATATTTTCCAGATTTTGTACTGCTTTAGTGTGTAACTCTGAACTTCATATTAAGTGTTAGCAAGTTCTCTTCACAGTCTAGTTAGACAAAACCCTCCTTTTCCAGCCCAAGGACACCACTGCAGCTTCAGGCCCAAAAAGTGTCAAACAGCAGCAAATTGAGGAGAGGAAACTGGGAGGATGGGACTTCATAACCTGAAGCTGTAATTGAACAATTAACCCCAACAAGTAAATGGACCAAAACTTATAAAAAGTGTGAAAACTTGTGACTTGGAGTCCATCTTGGGTGTAGCCCTGGCCAGGCTCTTGTACTGCCCAAGGTGTATCCCTTGGAGGCCTTTTAACAAATCCCTGTTTTATTCTTTAGCTCTGTCCAGCCTCTGCTCTATCTCAGCCTTCTCAGGGCATCACTCCCAGGGCTGAAGGTGCTTCCTGTGGCTCTTGGAGCCACCCTACAGAGCAGGTGCCATCATTCACTGCCACGCCCAGCACAAGCAGGACAAGGAATACAAAAGTTCCTTTAGCTCTGGGAAAAGTGGTTCTCCTCTTCTTTTTCTCCTTTACCAGTGGTTGTTGCCCACAAACATTACACCCACCCTCCAAAACCAATCTACTCCCTAAATACAGGCAATTAAGGCTTGAAAGTCTCCTAGCAGACCTGACAGGGGTGGATGGGAGACAGGACTTTCTTTCACAGCCCCTGTGTGCCAAGACACATCCTTCCCATGCTGGAATTGCCCAAGCCCAAGCAGTCAGCCCCCTGCAACAAGAGGGTTAATGAGCAAGCTACTCAGGCTGGTTATAGCCAGCAATAAGCAGCTCTCTGTTTTTCTTCAAGGAAAAAAAGAAGTCAGTAATTCTTGGAACATTTATTAACCCCCTAGTATAGGCAATTACTGTAAGAGAAAGGTCTGCCAGTCGTGCATTACCATAAATTGCTGCATGTTGCTTTTCTACAGCACAGTAATGTCCACAACCAGTGTGAAAAAATGCTAACATTTGAGTTTTAAGCTCAATTCCATCCTCTCCATCGTACATTTTTAACAGGTCTTTACTTTCAGTGGCTGTTGGGCCACAAAAATAATTATTTTACACAAGCCAAAAAAAAAAATCCGGGATGGTGCTTCACTGAGGGACTGTTTTGTAGCTCAGTTTAAGGTAATCTCACATATTTCCTAACATGCAGAATGGAAAAGAGGAAGGCAGGTGGGAAGCACAAAACCCCTAAGATCATTCCTGCTGTCTATGAGGTTTTGTAGTCACATACAACATTAAAAAATAGTGGCAATAAAAAAAAAAAAAGGCTTTGTAATAGACAGAACACCACCAACCAGCTTTAAATTGAATTACACAGCCTGCTAATCTTTATGATGAAATAAAATTTCTTTGAACACTTCACATTATACTAAAATCTGCAGTGCTTTCTCCCCAGCCCCAACCCCTCTCTGCTCAAAGCAACTCCTCCACCCCTAAACCATTGTTCTTCCCAGCCTGCAACGTGATGCTCTGCTAACAGAAGGGCTCATTTTAATTAGCTATTGTTAAAATGGCGTGCATGGTGTGAAAATGTAGGGGAGAAGTACTTTTGCACTTTGTATTTTTGATGCAACATTAAATTTGCAAGTGAAGGAATTAACTGATGGTGTACAAAGAATCCATCCCTCGACTGCTCTCCACTGAAACCATTCTCATTTCAATAGGTGGCTGTGGCAGCAGCACTGGAGGAGGAATCTGATGAAAAAGTTTCTATTTGAGGGGCATTGGTTGTCCCATGCCTGCTGAATACAACAACCATAAATCCCTTTTCTGTTTCAAAGTGGATTGTGAGAAAGGGGGAATTGAAAGGAAGAATTATTTGGGGTTTTTTTAATACATTTGGTTTGGTTATAGCTTGTTATAAGAAACCTGATCATCCCCTCCCCCTTCTAAGACAACATTAGCAGCCCAGGGAAGCAGATCCAAGAAATGACCAAGCAATTATTGTGATTGAAAATCCATTCAAGAATTGTGCAGTACTTTGCAGTGCTCACTGGCTCCTTCCTTTCATTGAAAATCACCAAATGAATATATTAGTTTAAACTTATAAAGAGCCACTCACTGCAGAACATTATTCTCTTTGAAAGCACATTTTACCTGAGCCAAGTTTTCTAATGGCTGTCAAATAACACCTTTATATTTGCTTTGACTGACCATGGCAATTCGTAAAGAGAATTTTACACTTTAGCAGCAAACAGTTTAAAACCCTCAATTTCTCTAGAGACCATTAGGAGATAGCAAAAATGGATTTTTGGTGAAATCTCTTTATGAAGAATTGCCAGGAATAACAAGAGCAGAACAAGAAAGAACTGATCAGATAGGAATGATCCTACACTGCTTCTCATAATATATTTTACATTGGCAATTAAATAATGGCATAAATTCCATTTCAGTCAGTGGGAATTTTACTACCTCAACATTCATTTTATCCAATGGCTTCTATTTTACCTACTAAGTTGTACTTCTGGGGTTCTGTTTGCCACAAAGCATCTCACATCTGACCCAGAACAGAGGATAAATATGAAAAAGCAGCTATAACCCCAGCACAAAAGGAGAATTTTGCACTTTCTCCTGCCTTTGTTTTCACACTGCACTACAGCTTGCTACATCAAGAAAAATTATTCAGCCTATTATCAAAAATCAATATGGTTGTATTTTCCCACTACTTTATAAATATAATAAAATGAAATATTCAAACTATTTTTGTAATTGTATTTTTGTATTATTTTGAGAAGAAAAAACAAAGATAAAAATTAGTAATAATAGATCATAAAAAGGTATATGCTAGTAAAAGCTGAGCAGAGATTATTAATTCAGGCAAGCCATATGGAAATTGAAAACTAAGTACAAATGAGAATTTAAAGATGACATTAAACACAATTTGAGTTAAAACAAAAGCAAAGGAAATATTCTTAAGCAGTAATATAGCAGTAAACCCTAAATAAACTAGGAAGAAGTTTCTAAAACTTTCTGGTAAGGACAGAGTGAGATACATAAACCCATAGAACTCCTAAATCACTAAAAAAACCTCACAAGTCCTCAGCACCAACTCAACCTGTAAATAAAATATCTCCACTCCCCCCCAGTGTCTGAAGCTTCTCACCAGGCCCATCTTGGAACACAAAGTTGTTTCCAAAATTGGATTAACAGATTTTTCAGGGAGTTGCTTCCCTCTCTCCCAGAACAGCTGTGCCAAACTCACACACACTTACAGGATTAAAGCCACCTCAGCATTTTCTTTCACTTGCAATGAATGCAATTTTTTTTTTCAAGTGCTCAGAGTTTTGTTCATCAAAATGGTATTTTATGTTTAGTCAATTATTCATTCTAGCTCTAACAAGCAGAGCAATATAGAGTTCAAAATATGCTCCAGATGGTAAAAACACAAATCAGAAATAAATCAATTTATAAAAAAGGAAGGGATTTGTTTTTATTGCCATAATTTAACTTTAAAATATTCACAGGCTTCCTTCTGGTTCTGAATTACCCCAGAATACTTTGAGCTAATACCCCTCTGACTCTGGAGAAATTTAAAACTCACTGGTTTGTGTGTTTATATGAAATAGTGTGATGTCAGATGCCAAATTAATCAGAAATACACTTTCAGGGAGCAAAAGCCCTCAGGAACAAACACTTGATCACACTGGAGCTGACCTCAGTGTGCATTAGTAAAATGAACACACTCACTCTAAACCCTGAATGAGCCATGCCTGGGGAGGAGATGAAGCCAGATACCTAAGCCAGACCAGAGAGATTGAGAAAGGATAAAAGTGGAATGTGACCCTGCATTTTTAAACACTGATAAGAAAAGAGCTTGATCTTGCTATTATACTATTCTGGTCCAGTTCATTTTTTATTTTATTTTTTTCAAATTGAGTTATGCTATCTTCAATATCAAACACATTCTGGCAGGTGTCTGGCTTAACAGTTTTGAATATAATTTCAAATTTCCACAGCACTAATGCATAAATTTAACTGTAGACTGGAACCAAGTGTCTGTCCCTAGTTCTGAGACCAGCACCACATTTATATTTTGTCATCTAATCCACGTAACAACCAGCAATTCCAAGGTGATGCTGCTATTTTCAGTTACAAATAGTCACACAAAAAATGAACTTTAAAATAATTGACAATACTTGCTGAGGACCACATCCACATATGTAGAGGCAACAAGAAAAACTCTGCATTAAAATTATATAATCATTCTTTTCTTCTCACTTCAAGTAACATGGTCAAGGAACTACAGCACAGAAAAATAAAGCTGATTTTTTTTTTTTTAGCTCTAGCAACAATGTTTATACTTGAGGCAAGTACATAGTACAGGTAAAGAAATATTTGCTCCAATACAAACCCATATGTATTTGGCCACTAAACCATCCACAAAGTTTTTACAGTCATCATCATAAAGAAATTTAAAGAAATAAACATTCAGAACAAAAGCAAGACTTAAACATGAAAGAGGCAAATTGCTAAATCCTAGAACAACTTAGGAAAACCCTAGCTAAATTCAACTTTCAGCCCCACAGACAATAACCAGGAGCAAGATCACCTAGTGAATTTATCCAAGTCTACCACTGCAAGATTTTGGAAGCTCGTGCAGAAATATTCTTTATAACAGAAACCTTGCAGGGGGGAAAAACAAACAAACCAGAACCAAAAAATGAACACAGTGTGATATAAACACTAAAGAAAAAAGTACAAAATGGGCTGTTTGAGGAAAAATTCTGAACTGAATTCAAATTATTCACACAAGCAAGGATATGCACAATCAGGCCCACAGTAACTGAGCAAAATAAACATATCAACTCATTAAAGATCTATCTGCCTGAATTTATCTTTGCTTTCCCTTCACTTCTTATGGGTTATTCAATCACTTCCCATCACCCAGAAAAGGAAATATTGCACTATGAAGACAGAGCTATAATTAGATATTCTTCTATTTCATTTCACATATATGACTGAATGAGAATGGATGGGAAAAATATGAGCAGAGATAATAATAGCAAGTTGAAACATTCAGTAAAAAATACATTTGGCACAGAATAACATCTCAATTCTTCCTCAGCACGTAATGCTGTGTTTACTACAAAATCAGTTAAGTTAGCAGAAGAGATTTTTAATGAAAACAATTATAAATTTAAAATAACTGTGTTTAAAGCATCTACCAGTCCCTAAGGTCAAGTGATTACAGCAGTTACAAGACCCGAGGGACATGTTCACACCAAAACAAAGTGAATAAATTACCTCAGCCAGGGGATGCAATCACTAAGTGACCACAGAGGTTATTCAATGTATAAACCAGCTGACTTCCACACAAAACCAATAATGAAAATGTCACAGCCAAAGGGAAAAAGCATTTAACTAGCAAAAGTTGCTGGAAGGGCTGAGAACTGGGGAGAATGGGAAAGGGAGTGTGGAAAGCAAGGTCCATGGCTGGGCTGTGGAGGCAAGGAAGAAGGATGAGTGTGGATGAAATGGACAGGCAAAATGCTGAACACTTTTCCCAGGTGAAAGACCCAAATTGTGGCAAAGGGATGCAAAACTCACAAGATATAAACCAGCAGGGCTTGAGGCAGTGCTCTCAGCCCTGTGTGACTGGGATATGGAAGGCCCAGTGGAGGACAAGCAAGGCAGGAGCTCAGAATAATCACCTCTCAACTTTCCCCTTGGCTTTACTGCCAGGAGAAATTGTGGACAGCCACTGTGTTTTAGTTTTGCCATGATATAATTCTAATGTAAGCAAGACCTGGTTTTTACCACAGAGTGGGTAAGCTAAGCTGCAGATTGAAAGCCAGCTTCAATCTGGCTTCTCTCCCTCATGACACAAATGACACAGACGCCTTGTCTACATTGCAGCTTCACAACACAGCTGCCAGGGGAGAAAACCAGAGCCAGGAAACACAGAAAAACATTTTTCTGTAAGGACCACCTTGTATTTGATGCATTTCATTCTCAGTGTGTAGTCCTGGAACAAGGTTCCTACCAACTACAATGAAAAAAAGATGCTGCTGAGGAAGGAAAAGGAATCCTTCTTGCTCCTCGTATGTATTTTTTTAACTGCAGCACATCATCACCCCACATCCTTGAAGGCAATAAATCTTCACAACACACACAGAAAATAATAACATAATAAATGGTAAAACACAATTAACACATTTTGGAGACAGGAGTCTGAAAAAAGAGAGGCAAAAGGACATGGCTGGCTTTGGTGTTTTGATTCCTGGTGAGGAATACTTGCACTGAAGCAAGTATTTATCAACATTCCCACAGGTGAAGCAATTTGCTGGGCTTGCCCTGAGCCAGGAACCTAATAACTGGTATTGTCATATATATATATATATATATATATAAATAAGTAAATTAAAATATATATATATGTGTGTGTGTGTGTATGTGTGTGTATATATATATGTATATATATATATGTATAATATTCTATTATGTTATATTCTATTATGTTATATTCTATTATGTTATATTGTATTACATTATGCTATATATAAATATATTATATGTATAAGAATATATATTATATTTTAAAATATATATTATATTAATATATTATATATACATACACACACATATATATACTTATATATGTGTATCTATACATATACATGTGCATATATATATATACACATATATGTGTATATATACCCATTTATATATATATACATATATATACACATATATTTATATACACACACACATATATATACATACATATAGACATATATATGAGAAGATGCAAGTGAGCTCTCAGCATGTAAAACCAGATTTTCTTTGTACCTGAACTATGAAAGCCTGAGGCCAAAGCCAGCAGGCCCTCACACAGTCAGAGCTTCCAGTTTCAGTGAAACTGCCTGCAAAATTTGCTTTTTCCAATAAACACTACTCTGTGTTCCACAAGAAACCATGCATATATGCTAAGAAAACCCCCTGGTAAGTTACTGGGGCTGGAACACAACCTATCCAAAGGGTTATAATCTTCTGTTGGGAATGTTAAGCCAAGGACCCATGTGCTAAAATAATATCCTCATGAACCCCCTCTGTTAGATGCAAGGAATGCCAAGAGGCTGCCAGCTCTGCAGGATTCCCCAGGGAAGGGTGAAAGCGCCCTGGCAGATGATTTGGGCTGGCTTTCTGCAGCCCTGAGTGTTTTCAAATGCCAAGCACTGGCCACAGGCTCTGGCTGCACCTAAAGAGCATTTGTGAAATTTGTGAAATTACTCAGGGGCCAAAGAGGAACTCAGGTGGCCAGACACTGCTCTCAGCAATGCACTCAGGGAGATCTGTGCCCTCCAAGAGGCAATTCCTCCTCTGGAGCTGCAATTGCACACAGAAAAAGGACAGGTTTGAGCCTATCAAATCTAGGATCACCTTCTAGAAATTTCTATTTCCTTCTAGAAATAGGAACAATACAGCTAAGTTGCAGTGGTGTGGTTAGAGAAGCCCACTCCTATGTGCACAGCAATAAAATATTCAAATTCAAACAGGGTTTTGGAAATCAGAGGAGGTCAGGTAAAAAGAAGAGTATGAAGAAAATGCAAAGAAGGGTGACAAGACAGACAATGTAGGAGTCCTTCTATTTAAATATTCCTTTTGTAAAATCAAATGTCCCTTACATATCTCTTGATATGAAGGGTCAGCCAAGGAACTCCAGTGCAATAAAAGTATGTAGAGATGATAAAAGAGGCAAGATACACATAGGATAAAATATGCAGAGATGCTGCCATCACAAGCAGGCAAGAGAGAGTGCAGTAAAACCTGATGACAGAGATTTGCTTCGAAATACCTTTTATATTTAAAAATATATTTAAAAATCCATTCTGATGCTTTTTGAAAATCAGCTGCTCAAGTCACTTTCAGCCCTTAGAGCAAGAGGAGAGCTGGCAGTCTGCAACCAACCTGCCAGTGGCATTTCCAACAACAGGAGCCTCCCACACCTTCCTTTTGGAAGCTCCCCTCCTTCCTTTTGGTTCTCTGCTCTTGCTGTTTAACTGCCCTCAGTTCCAGCAACATGCTGTCAGGGCACTGCTGTCAAATATAGCAGAATATTAAAGGTGTTTGTAGTGGGTTTGGTTTGTTAATTTGAGATTTTTTGGGGTTAATGTACTAATGAGTGTGGTGGGTTTAGTGCTGGCTGATCACCAGTGCATTCACTAGGATGTACTCCCTTATATCTTGTTGTGAGGTAGGACTAGGGGAAAGGTAAAGCAGGCTTAAAACTACCAAAGGGCATAAAGAGAAATTTCTTAATAGTAACTAAAAGAAAAAGTAACAAAAATTAGAAAATAACTTTTAGGACACTTCTCACCTTTCTATAACCTTTTCGTTCTCACTGATAATGTAAAGAAACAAATCCTAAAATGTTAGTTAGTGTACTACTTTTAGAATAATCTTTCTTTAGTTTACTTAGGGAGACAAGCCTTTTTTGTTAGTGTTATGGAGACTTTTCTATAAGAAAATAGATTTCTTGTGTTTCTTTTTATGGATAGTATCTGCTTGGGGAAATTTGTAATTGTGAAATTTCTTCTATTTTTTATAAGCTTTTTTTACAGTTGTCTTTATGGCCTGTGTTAACTTATGGGATACTTTCTTAAAGATGAGTTGTTTCAAGGTAAAGGTTTTAATTATCTATCTTTAAAATTATCTTTGTCTCTGGGAATAGAGCTCTTTTTTTTTTTCTCTCCCTAAAGACAGTATTCTACCAAAAAGAAGCTGACAGCCCATGATCAAAGATAAAATGTCTGTACTCCAAATCAAAGGGACAAGTATGTGAATATCACCCCCCACAGATAAAAAAATTCTCCAAATATAATATATATATTTATATATATATATATATATATATATATATATATTTTATATATATACTTTTATATAAGTAAATATATAAAATATATATTATATAATATATATTATAGATATTGTATATAGTTCTTACATTTTATCTATTATATATATTATGCATTATAATTTATATAATATATAATAATTATATAATTTAAATTATATAATATATATAGTATTATTATATATCTATAATATTACAGATATAGACATTATTTAGATATAGAAATATTGTTATTATTATATATTTACAATAATACCTTCCTATTATATATCTATAATATTATATATATAATTATTATTATTATAATATATAATATTATAGATATAATAAATATTGTTATTATTATTATATATTTATAATAATACTCTTCCAAACAGTATTATTGATTCTGCCCCATGGGAAGAAGGACTTTGATCATTTCCAATACATTGTAACTTCCAGCTCTGCAGTAAGTTACAGCAAACCCAAAACACAGCGAGCAGCAGCTTTTGGACTGGACACAGAACACCCCAGCACCAGCTGAGGGGACAAACTGCACCCTTTGCATGAGGTGCCACCACCTCCTCAGCACCCCCAGGGTGCTGCAATGAATCATTTCCCCAAGGGAATGCAGAAGAGCAGCAAAGTCTCTGAATTTGTCTTTATTATTATTATTATTATTATTATTATTATTATTATTATTATTATTATTATTATTATTATTATTATTATTATTATTATTATTAACAAGTGAGGCTAGAAGCAGCACATGACACTCAGACAAGGGGAGCGAGCGCGGGGGGAGATTCTCGAGCGCCCTAATTCAATTAGCAGACAGTGAGTGACACTGGGACAGGAGGGGTTAATTGGGGTCACCAAAAGGCAGTAATTCCTTACCTAACCAGTCATTAAACTTCTTAACCTCGGAGGGCAGTCCCAGCTCGGTGAAGTCGCCTGTGTGGAGCAGGATGTCCCCGTAGGGCATCTGGATGCCATCTGTTCTGGAGTGCGTGTCTGAGACGCAGACAAAGCGCGTGTGGCCCGCTGGCTTTGGAGTGTCATATGGGATGGGGTCGACCCTAGAGCAGACACAAAGATCCCACAACAGTCACAAGGTTCAAACCCTCACATCCATTACTGCAGATAGCAGCAGGCTGCTCCCTCCAGGAAAGCAGCCACGCGTCCACCGGCACACGCCGCGCTCTGCCAAAAACCCAGTGCTGCTAAAAACTTACCTGGTGAGGAAAGGAAGATGAAATATACACAAGGTACTACTCTGTGGTACTAAAGTGTGTTTAAACATGGGAAAAAGTGGATTTAGGAGATTTTGAATTGGGATGTTTTACATCCTGTGCCTTATCCATGGGCAGGCACAGGGGCCATGGGATAACCAGTCTGCCAGGTGGGCCAGGAACGGCTCTCACCTGAGCTCAGCTGTCACATTCACATTTTCTGAAAAATCCCTTCCCCCAGGATTTTTCTCCTGGGAAGTTGGGAAGCCTCGGAGAAAAAAGAAAGCAATAATTATCTCATTTGCTTCTCCTGTGTCTTGCTCCTTTGGAATGTGTTTGGGGATTGTTTATCCAACAGGTGGTTGTTTCATTGGTTTCATGTGAATTGTTTTGACTCTTTGGCCAATCAGGGCCAAGCTGTGTCAGAACTCTGGAAAGAGTCAGGAGTTTTCATTATTATCTTTTTAGCCTTCTGTAAGTATCCTTTCTGTATTCTTTAGTATAGTTTAGTTTAGTATTTAATAAAATATAGTGTCATAAAATAATAAGTTAACCTTCTAAGAACATGGAGTCAGATCCATCATTCCTTCCTGCCACGGGGGTCCCAGCAAATGCAATACTCAGCAGCTGATTTTGTTCAAGGGCACAGGTTCTCCTAGAGATCCCAGCACAGAGCATTTGTTTACACACAATAAAGTACATTCAGGAGTGATTTAATGGAGGCTGGAAACTCCTGAACCAAGTCTAGTGGCAGCTTCCTAAACTTAAACAAAATCCTGAGCTCATCATCCCAGAATCTATAAAGTCAGGGCTGATGTGCTATCACACATACAAAACTTTTCTTTTTCTATAGCCAACAATGCTAGAAATTCAGTTCAACTGGTTATTTGCAAGCTGTATTTGGTAATTTGATCTTACCAACTACATGTGACCCATCATGGAAGACTCGTCATTTGGGTTTTGGTGACTTTTTTTTTTTTTAAAGCACAATATAGGAAAAAAATAGGTAATCAAAATGCTTTATGCACACTTAGTGGTTAGAAGCTCTAATTTGTAACAGAAAAACTTAAATACAAATGGCAATCCATTGCCTACTTTGGAAAGCAATTATTTCTCTGCAGAGTTACCATAATTTGATTTGCTCAACACTTGAATAGCATAGCATCTGGATTAGTGCCACAGAAAATCCCACCCCAATTCCACAAAACTTCAGCTCATTCCATTGATGTGCCACTTTGATCATGGTTAGAGCTTAGCTTCAGCTAGAAATGTTGAGGTATTTAGGAGTTATGTCACAATAATAGTCCACTTACATCTCAAATTATCAGGCTAGTGAAACCAAGCTCCAGCTACTTTAAAGCATCCCAAAATAATTCTGTTCATAAGATTTATTTGGGCAAACTGGCACAATAGGCATTCAAAAATCGGTGCCTGAAAGTAAAAATAAAATTAAACAGGTTTTATTAGTTGTGCTCTCCACACTGAAAACAAACACCAGTAGACATCACTGTGAATTTGTTTGTCCTAAATCCCCACAGCTATGATGAGATGTATGGTCAGTAATAGAAAAAAAAGCACAAACCTGAAGAAAATACTGACTTTTGAAGTATTGCTTTTGTTTACTGAACTGTAAACTAAATTAGCATTTAGTTTTTACTGTACACTGAACTGTGTGAAAATTTCTGCCAGTGCCTTGAATTTCAGCTCCCTGCACAGGTGAGAAAGACCAGAAGCATCCTCCAGGGTTCAAATCAGTTCCCTGCCCTGGGGAGCTTTAGAGTGGCTCCAGAAATCAGACTCCATATGGATATGTCCTGGTCTCCAGTGAAAAACTGCCCGTGGGAATGCACTTACTAACAAGATCTTACTGAGCTAGAATTTAACATTGTTGGAAATTTTAAATTATATTATATTGATTGTTACATCTGTTAGATATTATCTATATTATATTACATTAATAGATTATATATTATTAAATATTTATTCTATTTGTTAAGAATATTCACAGCAAAAATATTAGTGGGGGAAGCAGTAGGGGGGAGATATTTGTCAGACTGACTTTTCCTAGGTACCATAATTAGGTCTTTCCAATCAAGCTGTATCCAAGTACCATCCCTTGTTAACATGGGCCACGGAATTAATTTGCAAAATTCAGGCTCTCCAAGGTGATGCTTACTTTAAAACCAGATTATACTGCCAGCTGGACTGGAGAGCAGAGAATTTGGTGGATGACTCTTCTGGGGTTCTGTGTTGTACCTCCTGTTCCACCCAAAGCACCAGGTACAATTACCTGAGCCATGAAACTGTTACCACTGCAGAAACGCAGGAGAAAAATCCAACAATCAATGGATTTTATTTTCTCAGCAAGGGTCTGAAATTAACTCAGTTATTATTCCAGAGAAAAATTAATTTACCCATCGAAATTGCACTGGCAAGCTGGGCAGAACTGCAATCATAGTGCTTTCCTACATGGTGTCTTCCTTCCAAAATATGGGGGTCCCCAAATCAACATTTCTCTATTTCCCAGCATGTTTACTCCAGACAGCACAAATAATGAACACCAGCTTCCATCATCAGCACACAACTTGTTCAGAGCATCTCTGCTGGAGCTAAACCAGCACTGCCTGCCCTGGGGAGCCCAATTCTGTTTGTACACAGCAGCCAGGCTTTGCTCTTCTCTCAGCTTCCAACCAAAGCCTGTTCTGCACTAGAGCCTGGCACTGAAACCTGGTTTAGGATTTTTCCATTCGTGCCGTGACTTACAGAAAAGTCTATCATCAAAATTCATTGAGTCCCTGACCCTTCTTTCTCTCCTTTACAAACACCATGATGTTGCCAAGTAACCTTTTTTCTACGTCTTAGCTTCCTTCTCTCATTCAGTATTTCTCCACTGAGTATTTCCAAGCGAGGTACTGCAGGTGATTGTGTTCAGTCCATCCATTTATCATACTCAAAGCAGTCCTTCAGCAGAAACTTAATAACAGAGGTGTTATTGCCAGCCCTAAAGGCTCAAGTTTTCTTTTCACCCAGGACTGAAGCATGGCAAACAGCAATAGGAGAGCCTCCCTTCCCACTGCACCCCGAGAGGACTGGACTCTGAAGGCAAGGCACTGCCCTGCCACAGCTCTGGTGACACCCTGGGCTGTGAGCATCACCCTTCCTCCTGATCTACCTTCTTCCTTTTCTACTTTCACCCTTCTTTCTGATCCACTCACAGCCCAGCAGCTGGGGGCTGCACACTGGCATTGCTGAAATCTCTGGGACAGTTCTGCATCTGACCCTTCCTGCAGTTCAAGCAGGAAAAATGATAAATAATAAAATAAAATAATTATTTTGGCCCTAATCATTATAATTAGTCATAACAATAATTATAATTAATCCAAATTATTTATGTCCACCACCATTCTGCTGAATCAGAGCACATACCTAAGAAATTCAGCTTGTTCTTTACCTTTGCTGAAAACACAATGCATTTACCTTACTCTGGCATTCTCCATCACCACCACCAATTTGGTTTTTTCAGTCTTCTTGACATGGCAGACTGAAACTCTTCACAGATTATTTGATTACTCCATTTGGAGCGGCATGCTCACGGAAAGATGCACTAAGAGATGTTTCAGAATAATTTAAATGTTCATATATTAGGATTAATACAGTAACCAGGAAACAGGAAACAACACAAGATATGTTGCACCTCAGAAAATCAGGCACTTGTCTGGTTTTTAAAAAGCTTATGTAAGACCCAGAATGAAATCCCAAAAGGCAGCTGAGCAATGACTGCTTTGTGAGATCACGACAGTAATGTAAGATCTGTCACATTTAATGCATTTATGACAAGGGTCCAGCAATCAGAAGGGACAATGTAACCTTCACACACTTGTGCAAGAACCTTGTTAATCAGATAAATGCTTTACCAAACTGCCCTTACCACCAGTGGTTCTCACTTAGAGTCCAAGAGTCCCTCAGATTTGCAAAATATGGGGGTTCCTGCAAAATATGCATTTCCTCCCACCTTGCCTGAAAGGACAGCATTATCCAGGCTCTGATTTGGCTTGCTCAGGTGGTACCCAGCAGTCCCTTCCCCAGACCCACAGCACCTCCCAAGGTGGATCAGTGCAGGTCAGGGGCTGAGTGCTGCCCCTTGCCCTGCCAGCTCTGCACACAGCAGCCCAGGCACTGCTCCATCCTGGGGCTGCACCCTGCCTTCACCCATCAGGCAGTAAACCCCAGCCTGGCTTTCAAAGTGGGAGATGAAACAAGCAAGAATGAGCAGCACATGCCATACCAGGGGGGTCTGACCAGCAAGGGAGTGGGGCCTGAATTCAGGAACTGCACATGCACAGGGGCGTGGATGCTGACAGCCTGGTCAGAGAGAAAGCCAGATAAAACTCCCCAAGCATTGTTCTGAGGAGTTTTGAGAAAGCTCAGAGAAAGAATTAAAAGAATCCTAAATCTTTACAACTGGTGTTTTAAACTGGTTGTTTACTTGCAAGATGTGCACAAGGAGAGTGTTTTTCTTATTAGCCACTTTAAGTACACGACATGTGTACAAGAAGAGCGTTGCTCCTATCATCCGGTACTCAGGATAATAATAATGTGTTGGTTCCTACTTCCTGTACTCCTGTACTTACTGGGTACATCTGTGGCTCAATTTGTGGGTTCATTTTTCATGACATCTAAATAAGTGTTCATTATGCATCCATTTAAGCACAGGCTTCAAGTCTGTGTGCCACATCAAATCCAGGGTTGTTGCTGCACTTTATTTCTAAGGTGTGCACAAGAAGAGTGCTGCTCTTACTAAGCCACTCTAAGTACACTATATGTGTACAGGAAGAGTGTTGTTCTTTTTACCACTCTAAGTACACTACATGTGTACAAGAAAAGTGCTGTTCCTATTATCCTGCACCCCACTGGTACATCTGTGGCTCAATTTGTGGGTTCATTTCTTATGACATCTAAATAAGTGTTCATTATGCATCCATTTAAGCACAGGCTGCAAGTCTGTGTGCCACATCAAATCCATGGGTGTTGTTGCACTTCTGTATTTCTAAGGTGTGCACAAGAAGAGTGCTGCTCCTAATTAGCCAGTAATGTGAGGAGTGTTAATTGAGGACCAGTCAGGTCCGACCTTCTCAGAGCTGTCTATAAAAAGAATGTGATGTATAACAAACTTCACATTTACCTTCTAACAACATCAAAATCTGTGTTGCTTTATTCAGCCACCCCTAATGCAACAACAACACAGGGGCAAAGGACTTGATTTAAGATGTCTTGCCCCAGAGGAGACATGTTAACTGTGCATTTCAGCCCAAGCCTACCCCAGTTACTCATAAGGATGTCTTATAAATCAGCAGGGCTGGAAAGCTCCTCTGAGACAGGCAGGGCAGTGCAGCCCTCCTACAGACACAGCTGCAGCCACACTGGGACCCTGCTGCAAAAGAACCTCAGAAAACACACAAGCACCACCTTCCTGAAAGGAATCAGTTTTGATGATAAAGGATGATTCTGCATGGGTGAGTTCAAATGCTGAAAATAAGGGTCTTGGAGTGTGCGGGAAATGAATTTGTAGAGAATTTTTAACGTTTATTTGAAAGTTTATATAGTATGTATTTGTGTACAAGCTTTGAGATAAGAAATGTTAATTTAGAAATACTTTGGAATAAGATGTTGTTGAGAGAGAAATAGAACTACAAATAAGCTTTCAAGGTTGGTTTAATAAATAAGACTAGATATTTTAGAGAAATAAACTATGGAAGATGTATTGTAATAAGACTTATGAGGGGGTCATTTTAGATGATTAGTTTTAAAACATTTGTAGCATAATGTGATTAAAATCAATAAATTAAGAAACAATGTATTGTAATTAAGGAATAGTTTTTGATTGTTATATTGTAAATTGAAACATTTGTATTTTTACGTGAGACTGAAAATAGAACAAAAGCTTTTAAAATGCTTTTTAGTTATTTTCTTTCTGAGTCAGAAAAAACTTAACCTAGCAGGGGTGGGTTAGCCTGGGAATGCCTGTGGCTAGAGAGCCCAACCCACAGACTGTTCACTGCCCTGCTCTCTCAGGTTTTGAGATATGCAGGCTCCAAAGCCCCTCTCACAGATGGATTCCCAAGAAACCAATTCATCCTTGGAGAAGGAATAAAAACCTTTAACACTGAGCCAGGAAAGTTTCCAGTTCCTGCCATGGAGTAAATCACTCCCCAGCACCCACAATGGACAGAACACGACCAGATGCTGCAAACCAACCCCTCCTGCAGCCCCAGAGCCCAAACCAGCATCATTGCTGCTCACAGCCCAGCCCTCTGCAGGCTGGCTCTGCTACAGGTGACCAGCAAAGCAGGACATTTTCCTGTCCCCAGGCACTCCAGATGCATGAACAGTGCCGTGACACATGGGCCCACGTCCTTCCCAGCCCGTGTCACTTCACATGCTGGCTTTTCATCTCACTAATTACTCCACTGGGTATATCTGTGACTGGATTTGTGGGTTTATTCTTTATGACATCTAAATAAGTATTCATTATGCATCCATTTCAGCACAGGCTTCACATCTGTGTGCCACATCAAATCCAGGGGTGTTGTTGCACTTACTCTGTTTTGGGAGTCACTTGGAGATTTCCTCTCTGGTACCTAGGTATTTAAAACAGATCTATATCTAGCTTTTAAAAAGCATCCCACTCATGCTTCCAGTGAATAGTCATCACTGTATTTATTTACAGTTTAGCTTCCTCTCGTATAATTTCATACTTTTCTCTCTAGTCCTATTTTCAAAATTTGCAAACAAAATACTTCTTCAAAGAGCCAATTAGCTTGGTGTGTTTATTTTAGGATTAAAATACAAATATTTTCTGGAAAAAAAACCCACTTTTAAAAGCTTGTTTCTTAGTGCTTAGTTCCCCCTCCTCAGCTAAGTCCATGGAAGAAATTTTTTTGAAATGGGAAAACAAAAGCAATATATTTTCTATATCTTCAGTTTTTTGTTCCTTTGAATTCATACCTCTGTCTCTACACATGCTCCCTCTGGCATGGAAAATTCAGGAGAAAATAATGGGTTTTTCTGTGAGAACTGCAGTGTAAATCTATTAGTTTCTGTATCCAAACCTCACAGCTTTGTCGTGTTGTGATATTTGTTACTGCTCCTAGAGCCAGTCCCAAGTCCTGGAATAGGGCAATCATATGAAACTCGTGGCTTCATTAATTTCTGTTACAATTTATCAGTAAATCTCTCAGCTGAAGGAAAAAAGCATGAAGTGCACCTGCATGCCTGGCAGCATCCAAGAAATGGAATGAGAGTAACAGATGTGTAATTCTTCTTATTTAAAACAAACAAACCAACCAAACCTCAATGCTACTAGGCCAACTTCACAATTCTCAACTGAGTTTTTAAGGCCACAGGCTAGAAGGACTATAGCAAACTGTACATGTGCCTACATTTTGAAACAAAAAATCATATCCTAATTTCCAAACCTTCAAAACATGCACAGAAATGTCATTTAAGTTCTCCCATCAGAAAAACATTTACATGCCCATAGCTGATTTTGTGATACAACACATGCTGAAGACACAAAGCCAAACACTAATTTCCTCTCAATACACAAAATTAATGCCCAAATTTAGCATTGCTTTAGTTGGCCACTGTCAGCCATTAATTGTTTAAATCATACATATTAATGCTTTTGTTAACTTGAATCTGTCTTCCAGTTGCTCAAACACCAAGCCAAACATCTGGTTTCTTGTCTGACTGAAAACAAAGGGATGCAAATACCTTTCCACACTCTCCCTGGTAGATTTGATTTGTGCAAGCACACACATGTGAGAACAGACTCCCCCAAACCTGCTGGAAAGCCCCACCTCTCCTGGAAACCTCCACGTACATGTGTCACCCACCAAAGCCTCAGAGGGGTCTGGAGAGCTGTAAAGCAGAGGTCTGATATTTATTACAGAAATGGCATTAATTGTGTCTTGCTGCAATGTGGGGGGGGAAAAAAATAAATTACATTTCCAAAGCCACAGGAGGATTCAGTGCAGCGCTCAGCAGCTTACTGCCAACGCTTCCAACAATTATAGCTGCAGGGAAATGATGGATCTTTTTATTACAGGTTCTGGAGCTGTTTTACTTCCAGTGAGATTTATGAGATTAAACAGAAAAGACCTATATTACCCACTGTCATCATCTGGGCAAATTTAAGAAAACTCTCCTTTACAAGGAATTTATAATAATAGATCTTCTCAGCCCGATTTAAACCTTAACTAATTAAAGACTCCAAACTCTGCTAAACCCAGATTCTGGTCAGTAATAAAAGCAGAAAGAGCTAAAATCCAGATTTGCCATGGTGTTCTTTGAGGGGCAAACAGACAGCTGGTCTTTTCTGAAGTACCTGACCTCTCCTTTGATACTAATGGGAATTCAGAAACAGAATTGCTTGAGAATTTTTGAAAATCCTACTAATCATCCCTTTGAAGAAAAAAATTCCTTTTAAGTCAACAAAATACCTTCTAAAATTTAGCTATCAGTGGCTTTATAAAGGTTAGAGAAGCAAAACAGAACTGAAATAATTTCAATACCAGTGTCAGCATCACTCTAGGGCCCAGACAGAAGTTTTCTTTAAATAAAATAACCCTTCTTATGCTGGTGTGGTTTCAATTCAAATTCATTAAGAAGCCCTTTCCCCTATTCTTTTGCTGCTGTTGTTGGGGGACTGCTATAAATTATCTATCTCCCACCCTGACAGAACTTATTTGCTGGCAAAACTGCACCTACTAGGAGGGTAAGTCAAAAAGCTCTCTACACTGAAAGATTTTTATTATTTCCCTACTATAATCTATCCAAATACCAACTCCTGAAATACACTCAGAAAGTACAACCTAAATGAAATACACACAGAAAGTATAATCTAAACCAAATTTAGATCCAACTTTAATTTAAGAACAATGAGGTTTGAAAACTGCACATTTTGGTATATTTAGCAAGGCTAAATTCATGTGTGGTATCCCTCCAATAATTTCATTGCAACTGAAGGAATCATAAAATGTGCTGGATTTACTGCTAGGGTGGAAACCACAGAGCCCTTCTTTCAACAGTAAAACAGTTTTTCCAACATGCAGTGGAAAAAAAGGCACCCCAAAACAAGCAGAGGCAGATCTCCAGGACAGATCACGTTGCTCTAACTTGACATGCCATCCTCCTCAGAAATTAGGGCAATTCTGATCAGGGGCACCAAGGTCACAAGGTTCTGCCAAAACAGAACTGCACAAGCAGGTACTGCAGCAGGTATTCCATTGCTGATGCCCATTTATATTAAGAATCATATCTGGAATGTCATAAAGTGCACAGAATTCATCTATATAATTCACTACATACCTGTATAATTCATCTGCATAATTCATTATATTTCCTTGGAGATGGTAAATTCTCCAAACAGACAATAACTCTTATGTAACAGGGAAAGGGGGCAAGTGGACCTGAAGGTGCATAAAATTTTGGAATTTGCTATTAAATGTGAAACCTTTCTTCAAGTTTCAGAAACAAATACTCATGGTTCAGATACCCACAGGACTAAGCCCAGAGTGTTTGCAAAGAACCACTTGAGGCTGGTTCTGACTCTTTTTTCCCCCCAGCACATATTTGGTCTAAGACATAGTGGCTACTTGAAATTTCAGCTCCAGAAGCACAAGTGTTCTTCTTTAAGCCACAAGTTAAGGACACAGTGCAAGCCAGAACCTCCCTCCTCAGCCTGCTCAGTCATTTTGCTCCCTGACCTGCAGGTAACACCCTCTCCAAGGGATGGGATGCAATTCCATCCTCTCCTAAACACGCTGCCAACCACGGGCCTCCCTGCTGCTCTCCCTCCTGGCTTGGCTTCCACGGGGCTGATGGAAATGAGTCACAAAAGCCCTGCTCAAAGGAGAGGCAACTCATGCTGGGCAAACACCACTCCTGAGTTCCCGAAGGCACAGAATGCCACCAAACACCATTCCTGAGTTCCTGAAGACACAGTATGCCAAACACCACTTCTGAGTTCCCGAAGGCACAGAGTGCCACCAAACACCACTTCAGAGTTACTGAAGGCACACAATACCACCAAACACCACCCTTGAGTTCCTGAAGGCACAGAATGCCACCAAAAATCACTTCGGAGTCACTAAAGGCACAAAATGCCACCAAACACCACTTCAGAGTTACTGAAGGCACAGAATGCCACCAAACACCTCTTTGGAGTTACTGAAGGCACAGAATGCCACCAAACAACACTTTTGAGTTACTACAGGCACAGAGTGCCACCAAACACCACTGTGGAGTTCCTGAAGGCACAGAATGCCACCAAACACCTGAGTTCCTGAAGGCACAGAATGCCACCAGCATGCCTGTGGGACTGTCCCTGATGTTAGGAGGAACAAACAGAAGGGAGCACAGAACTCAAAAAGCAGTGTCCTAGCAGCTGTGCAGCATGACACACATTTTAAACATCACATACTACTGTAAAGTGAATTGGCAGACATCATGTGTTACCTGCAATATGAATTTGTGCATGTGAACCAGTGTGGCTGTTGCATTGAGGATGGGGGAATACAGTGACATACAGACTCTAAGGTTTCAGAAGGTAAAATGTTGAGCTTCTTAAAAGCTACACTTTTTTTTTTATAGGCAGTTATGATAAAACTGGACTTGACTGGTCATTAATTAATACTCTTTACACCATTGGTTAATTAGGAATAACACTCTTTTTGTAAATACTTTACAATTAACAAGAAGTTCAGAACACAAGGTGTAGGACTGCTTTAATTCTTACTCTGAGCTTTCTCAAAACTTCCCAGACGAATGCCTGGTAAAGCTTATCTGACTTTTTTCTCTGACTAGCTCCCAGAATCCACAAACCAGTACAAAAACCTGTCTCTGTTAGGATGCACCTGAGCTCTAACAAGCTTCTCCAAGGTGTTAGCCATAAAATGCTTCCCATCAAACCACGAGCATTTAACACTGTGTTCCTACTAAATAAAACCCTGCAGAACAGCCCTGCTGTCCTAAAAGGCACTCAGTCTCATCTGTATGAGCCATTTCAGCCCTTGTCAATGGTTTCTTTTCATTTGTCTACCTCCTGAGGTTTAAGGAGCTTTCCACAGGGAAGATGATAATATTCAGACACCATTTAGCTCTCCCTCCAAAGTTAAGCCCTAGAGTCTAACAGGAATAGAGAGGAGATTATGGACTGCCTTCTACCAGCACCAAACACAGGTCTCTACCCAGCATCCAGGGTAACAAAAAGCTCAGTGCCACATTAAAAACTGGAATCAGGTAAGCTTTCGTGCCCTAGTAGTCACACAGCTGGCCTAATATTTGTGTACTCCTAGAAATTCCACTGCAAAAAAATTTGACACCAGTTGTCTTAAGCTCAGGTTGAACTCTAGATTTAGACTAGTGAGAGATCTGAAGCAGTCCCAGGGTGTATAGAAAAATATATAATTATCTCATGAAATTTTCTTTGCTGCAGAGGAGGAAACAAAAAAAAAAACAAAAAAAAAACCCAAAAAAACCCCCAAAAAACCCAAAAAACCCAACCCAATGAAACAAAACAAAAGCAAGGGAAAAAAAATCCCCACCTAACTGCCAAAACCCAATTTATGCTCCTAAGATATGCTCTCAACCTTTCACAGGAGCTTTGCTGGAGACACAGAAAGGTAAGAGACCACTTTGGGCTTAAAATTCTGCTGGAGCAAATTTAGCACTTTAATCCTTCTACCCTTTATGTTTCCAACATAATTGTCTTCATTATAGCTAACAGAGTCTCCCTGACACACATCTAACATGAAATCCAGTCCCAGGCAGAACTGGATTCAATCAACAAAACTGCAATTCCTTGGTGGCTGGGTTGGAGGGGCTGCAGTGGGCTGGGCCACAGGCACTGAAAGCAGGTTCTTTTATTTGTTAAACACTGGGCCAAATGCATCCCCAGCTAAAAAGATTCTACCTGATAGCTCTCCCCACCTTCTCTCTCTCTCTCCAGTATTAAAGAACTTATGACCACAAAACCTCAGGTCAAACAGTACACATTCCACAATATTTCAAGATACAAACATTAGTTCAAGTGAGAAAAAGCTTGGTGGATAAAGCTGTGGGACAGAACAAAAAATCTCATATCTTCACTAGCAGAAAGCTGCACAAAGGAAACTCCAGCTGGAGATACTCCTTGGAAATGCACAATTCATTCTGATTTGCTTTCTCCCTGCTTTTAATTTTTTTTTTTTCAAATCTCTCTTATTATTTGGTGTTCTCATTCATTTTCCATGAGTACTTCTATGTGGCAGAGGCTGCTGAAATCCAGACCACCATCTTCTCATGGAAAATACAAAATATCTCATGGATAAAAACCAGCACTGACTGTTTCAGTTGTGCCATCACTTTAACTTGACTGTGGCATTTATTTGACACACATCACGTTTATACAATATTAAGAGAAGCAGTGCTGCATACAGGATCAGGAGGTTTTATCTATAATGGAGTTAATAGGCAGAGTGTTTGTGGGCAGCCACAGTGCCACAGGTTATCTCAGAACATTTGTGTTTTGCTTATACTTCTATAATAAAAATTAATGACTTCAAAGTCCTCAGTGGGAGTATCTAGGACATTCATATTTATCAGAATTGTTACCGGCTCCTGCAGTAAGCAATTATTCTTATTGCATTAAACTGTTCATTTCCAAAGATGTATCCCCAAAAATCAAATAAATCCAAGAATGAATTATAGTCAAGATAGAAATTTACCTCAGGGATACTTTTAGAAAACCCAATTTAAAAACACATTTACTTTTGCCTCTGTGCCAGCAACAAAGGCAGGAGAAAAGGGGGAAGAACAACAGAATCATTTTGGTTTCAGTGTTTCCTACAAGAAAATTCCAAAGCCAAACCTCTCAATATCCAGCTTCCATCTGTGAAGGCTAGGAAGGCATTGCCACCTATGACTCAGAGGTTGCTGCTAATCGTACAGACCAACTGAATAATGCTGAATATGCAACAGAATATTGCTTTCAATGCTGCCCTTGAAAGCTTTGAAAACTCACTGTTCCCCAACCCTTGTGCTGAGCACTACCAGGATTTTAGCTGGCATGACAGATGTAGGAGCACACTGCAGAAAGTAATTCCTGTGTCAAGTACAAAAGGCAAATAGTTGCAGTTTGAGATTTAGAGAAAGAACATCACAAGGAGAAGCCCTGGGAAGGAGGAAAACGAGCTGCAGCACATAACATTTTACGATACAAAATGAGATGTGGGCAATGCAATTTCACTTCCGTGATTCATTTTATAAGCAATGCAAATGCAATCTCACTGATTATGCTCCAAAACAAAAGAGGGAATTTCATTACTTCAGCCAGTGCAATTAGACATGCAAAAATCACAAAACATCCTATCTGCAGCAGAGCAAATAGAAACCAGCATTTCCCATTTAGATGGGAGCAACCAAGGTGGGTGAAATGCATTCTCTGGTGGTGGGTGCTGGGGAGGCATAAACTGAATTGTGCAGCCTTTAAGCTCACACAGTCTGTGCTACACCCAGACACTCACAGAGATTAATTCCACCACATCTGCCATAAATGAGCTAAAGATACCTCAGAACCCACACGACATGAGGTAAAAAACCCCAAGCAACTACAAAACTAACAAAAAAAACCCAAACCAGTGTCTTCCCCAACAAAACAAAACACCGCTAAAAAAACCCACCCCAAAACTGCACACCTATTTTTTATACAGGGGTCTTTTCCAGTTTTTATTTATCTTCTGGTCTCTCAAAGCCTGAAAACAGGCAGTTACTCCGAAATCAGGCAGGCTGTGTGAATTAAGAGTACCATTGCTTTCCCTATATGGCTCCCTGGGGAATCCATTTATTAGGCACAGGCCTGTTTTCTGATTTAGCTGAAGCACTTTTCCTAGAGAATATCACTACCCACACCAAGAGGAATTTTCAAGTAACAGCTGCAGAACAGCCTTTTTCTATAGGAACTGTCTTGAGTCAGTTCCCCTATATGGATACACAGCACTGATTTCCAGCCTCATACTCCTCTTAGTACTTAAAAGGAGAAGAAAATTATATGTTTTTAATAGGTGGTCCAATAATAGAAACTTCAGAAAAGCTTCAGCTTCTTGAAAATTAGCAATAAAACTGACACTGACAAAACCAAAACACACAAATAGCTGGAATATCAGGGCACTCAGCTCTACTAATTTGGGCTTGTTGCTTTTCAGTTTAACAATCAAAACCACTTTTGCTTTGACTAAGAATACATGTAAAATTGCACCCACCTACCCATCCACAGTCATATTTCTCAGTAAATGCAAAGGAAATCCTAGCTCTTTTGATTTCATCCATTAAGGAGCAGGAAAAGGTACCTTCCAGGGACAGACTACAACAGAATTCCACAGCTCTGCAAGGCTATGGGGAAGTGCAAAGGAAAAAAGAAAAAGAATGCTTCTATGAGCTTGCAGCAAAAAATCATTACTGAATACTCTGTAAAAGACACAACTATTAGGGTAGTTTTTAAGGAAACAGGCTAATTCTCTGAGTTCCTTAAGGAGACAAAAAGAAGAGAAAAAAAACTTGAAAAAACATGGAAAGCCTGGGAAACAGCTGTCTTAACCATTTCTTTCTTTCCTGGATCCACTGGGCTGTAGTTTTTCTGTACATTTCTGTACTTTGGCAGTGCCAGTGCAATCCCCAGCTGCACAGCACCAGGACTGCCTGCAGTCAATAAAGCCAAAGTTCACAGTGACCATAATAGGACAGGAATGTGAGCTGGGTGAAACCACTCTGTTCACATCAATACTCTTACAGTCACCTACATTACACAAAATTAGCAGTTAAGAGTCTCAGTTCTTTGACTGAAATGACTAATTTCCTGCAACCTTTCTCCTCCTTCCTCCCTCCAAACGTTTTGGCAGTCAAGAGCAGGCTTAGGGACTGTTTCATAATGAATACAGCCCTTAAGGGTAAAACTGGCAAGATACTCCAGCCTGTTCCAGAAATCCCTTCTGCAATTCATTATTCCATCTAGGTCTACTCTACTGGTTTACTCCAGCCTATAAAATCCTGAGATCCTTCATCTTCTGCAGATTGTGAAGACTTGAGACTAACTATACTCCCAAAGGCCAAACCCATGCCTTTCTAGAATTAAAATGCTCTGGTCTCTCCACCTCCTGGAAAATCAACTCAGATCTAAATCTTTCCTCAAGAAGGGCTTTGCCTGCATGTTGCTGTAGGAAATGAAAGGTGACATGCTCAGAGGCTTTCCACTAGTGACTCCTTTTGCCTCAGAACCCATCTCTAGCACTTGCTTTTTCCACTGTTGTTACCTACAGTAACAAGAACCACATCTATTCCTCTCCTTGTCAATAACATGACAGATTTTTTAACAATCCCCTTCAAGTGATGAAGAGAATCCCATGCAGCTCCAAAGAGCTGTGCTCATCTCACCCACACAAATGACATTTTGCTATCTGAAACATCACCATCTCCCCAAAGACCCTTCCTCACCAAAGCAACACTTTGCTGTTACTGTGGCTTGAGAGCTGCATACCCTTTACAGTGTCACCCAGAGAGCAGCAAATACACTCAGTTTAACAAGCACAGGTGCATATTTTCTGCAAAAACAGCAAAATCACTTCACTTAGATCACTCTGTCACCATACCTGTCCTCACAAGCCATGCTGTGTCCCCCCCAGCAAACATGAGCCAGCCAATGGCTCTGCCCTTGACCTTTGCCAAGCAAGCAGGCCCAGAAAATAGCCTGAATTACAGACTTGCCTTTGAGGCACAGCTTGAGGCAACCTGCCAGGGGTGTGCACCAAGCCATCAGGGAGCAGGGGCTTGCCTTGCTGTGCTCAGCTCAGGCAAGCAGCTGTCTGAAGGGAACCTAGCCTCACAGGAATTTAACAAGCTCTCTGGCTCGTGGCATGTGCCACTCACCTTTTCAGTTCCCAGCTTGATGGCAGAAATGGAGCTCCAGTCCAAGCAAAAATGGAGCTCCAGTCCAAGCAAAAATGGAGCTCCAGTCCAAGCAAAAATGGAGCCCCAGTCCAAGCAAAAATGGAACTCCAGTCCAAGCAAAAATGGAACTCCAGTCCGAGCCGGATGGGAACGTGTGGAGGGAGTGTGGGACAAAGAGAATTCAGCCCTGGGACTGCCACCAGTGCATCAGATGTCAGAGCTGCACTCTGGGGCTAAGACAATGCACAGCCACTTTTACAGCTAGGAGCAAGCACGGGAAGTGCTGCTGAACTCAAACCCTGCTGTCATTTTTCACACTGCTAAGCAAAACAGACCCAAGTGATAACCACAAGGACCTGTTGTGCCCTGGATTTTCCCTGATCATTCTTAGTGTGTGATTCTCTCTTTTATGAGTGTTTGAGCAAGCTCTGGCCCAGGGGAGATAATCCATCAGGAAGGCTGTCAAGGGTTAAAGGCCTTGAACACCCATTCCATTCACAGGTAAAGGCCACTGTTCCTTCTTCTTCTCCCCCTAAGCCAGAACCTACACCCGGAGCTCACATCCTCCCAAAAGCAGGCATGTGCTCAGCCAAACCTCCTCCCATAAACCTCCTCCCAGTCCCACTCACAGAGCAGCTGCTCCCCTGACTGAGAATGGAGACTTGCACATCACAGCCCAGAGAGGAGGATTCCCAGAGCAGCCAGGCAGACCTGTCCTCCTGTGTTCCACCTGCCCCTTCCCACGGGGCGGCTGCTGACTGGGCTGCTCCTGGAAGCTGCCTAGCCCCTCCAGGGCTGGATTCAGCTCACCAGAGTCTGCTGGGTCTGAGCACAAGTGAAGCAAAGGAGCAGCAGGGCACAGTTGCCTCCTTTCTGCTGCACACTCCATCAGCACAGCCATTCTCCCAGGTGTTGAGTGGGGTGGTGTTTTTTCCTCTTAAGGCAAAAATGAGGAGCTCTTTGGTCTAATGAGAGTTTTCTCTATCTGCAGACACAGTTTGATCCTGCTCTGCATGCTCGGCTTGCAGATGACTCCTGTTAGAGATGGTGTTAGGCTTGGGTGGGAAGCAGACCCCTGAGCAGGCAAGTTAAAAGCAAACGAAACAAATGAAGGAAGAAAAAAAGTAAAGCAAATATTTTTAATATATTAGAGATAATAAGAGTCCTGGCTGCAGTTTCCTAATTGTTCTAAGGGGTTGTATTTCACAACCTTCTTCACACCTTCCAGTCACACCATCTCAGCCCTGACCTGACAGGCTTTTCTGTCACTTCACTCCTTTCATATCTTCTTTGGCCAAAACTGTATCCTCACAAGGTCTCATGTAGCTCCTGAAGCAGTAAAAGCACCAAGTGACCATGCTACACACAAAAATCCAAGTGATGTTCTGTCCAGTTCCACTGACTCTGCTTTTTCTTTGTTTTCCTGCAGTCACCTCATTTTTCCCAAGGGACACAGTGACATGAATGCCACATTAACTGCCAGCCCCATGAGAAGAACATCTCAATCACCCATTACAACCAAGGATCAGAACTCTCAAGTCCCCTGGCCAGGCTGTGCCCTTCCAGTAACCCTGCAGCATGACTATCACTGCCACCTCTTATCTTATCTGCTCAAACATTGTCTGCCGGGGCAGACAGGGAGCCAGCCCTCAACAATGATGTCAAGTGAAGGCTTCCTCCCCACACAGTCTTGAACTTCTGATCCAACTGATCACTCCTCAGCAAGATAACGAGCCCTGATGGGGGTTTAAGGGCTTTGAAATCCAGCTCAAGAGAATGCAAATAGGAAGCAGGCTTCCAAAAAACAGCAAAGCTCTCAGTGCATGCAAACATTCATCTCTGGGTACCAGCTACATGTACATGAACACACACAGACACATGTGGAAACAAATAACAAATATACACCACGGGGATGTTTGGATTCCTCAAATTCTTCTCTGTTAAAAAAAAAAATATTAAAATTAAAGGAGGCATTTTAGCTCATTAGACTTGAAAAAACAGCTGAAGAAGCAGCAACTTTTCCAAAGGGAAGGAGCTGGTATTTTTTTAAATTCTGTTAAAATTCAGACAACTCTGCACTAGAATGTGATGCTTGTTAGAGAAAATAAGTGTTTCAATATTTTTATAAGAGTAAAAAAAACCCAATAAACATGAAACAAAACAAAACCCCTAAACCCAGGAAGTAGCAAGACTTTTGCCTCTATCAGGCTACTTCCTACCAAGACCATAAGCTTTACCAGCACAACCTGGGTCATTCTTGGGCAGATCTGTTGACATGATTAACATCAGAAGTACACCAGCTGCACTGAAGTGCACATCTGGCCTCTGCTCAGATTAACTGCCCTGGTACAAGTTCTAAAGGGAGATTTAGGGTTTCCAAGGGTGGAAGACATCCCATCCTGCCCAAGGCCCCACTCATTCCACCTGCAGTGGGACCATGTGGGGAGAGGAGACAAAGGACTCTGCAGATTCAATGTCAATTAAGAAAAAGCCATTTATTGTGCTTCTAAACGTTGTTTATTATATTTACTTCTTATCTTGTCATGCATTGTTTGATTGGTAGCTCTGCTTTGTCCATGAGGCACGCAGGGATCTTTTCATTAATCTGACTGGTAGATGCTGTAAGCATCATTTTACGGGGTTGACACCCTTCTGCCTGTTAACAGCTTTCCTGCTGCTTCTTTCTTCTCACAGCATCAGCTTTTTTATCCATGAAAATGACCTCATTCTTTAGCTCCAGGAGGTCAGGCTGGTTCACTCAGTCCATGTCCATTTTCCTGTAGATATGATCCAACAACCATGGCCACAGCCTCAGCACAGGCAAGCTGCAGAGCCCCTGTGGGGCTTTGTGGGGGGTAGGTACCTTCTTATATATTATTTAGATTAGAGGTTTATTTGGATTATAGATTTCTGTAGAATTTTCATCCTGGAGACCAGTCTTTCACTTGCTATGCAAGTTAGTTTATCCTGCACAGTCTGCTCTTCCAGACGTTTCTGGCAATGGGCTGCAGGACTCTGGGGGTGTTTGGTGGTCCTGTTCCCTCCTACAGCTCATGCCTATTCTGAATCTCATTTGTCATTTGTGTTGTGCTTATCTCCAGGGTATTTGTCCCAGAAAAGTGCTGCCCACCTCCACATGGCCCCTGTCTCCAGCCACATCCTGTCCCTCCTCACGTTATGTTATTACCAACAACCCTTGGCTGGCTCCACAGCCAGCTGACCATGGGTGTTTGAGACAAACACTGAGCCCTTCTGGGCTCTGCAGACACTGTCCCACAGTTCAAAATGCACTGGCATTCCTGCATTCCTGCACCAATCCCTGCACCATCACCACTGTGGCAACACCTGGCAGCTCAGCACCCTGCACGCTCCAAAAGCACTGCAGAAACTCAAGATTCTCACTGATCCCCCCCACAGGTGCACTCAGGCCCTTCAGGACATAGAAATTGCCTCATATTAAAGGAGCAATATCTCATATTAAAGGAGCAACCTTGAGCAATGTTGGGAAATTCTTCATGTCCTGCTGGGACAGAGGTCTCGTGTGGGTTCATTCCACCCTTGGACTTCACACAGTGAACTCTAGAGCAGCTGGCACCGCAGGACAGCACAACCCAGCCACTTCACAGCTGTGTCTTGTGAAGCACCTTTGCAAACCCTCAGGCACACATTAAACACAGGGAATCCCAATCTGTGCAGGGATACAGATCAATAACCTCATTTTCCACCACCAGGGCCAACCCTGCAGCTCCCAGTCCCCTTCCTGCTGTGCCCAGCTCCTCCTCCAGGCTGCTGTGCCAGCACAGGGACAGATGGTGACCAGAGCTGAACTGGACACCAAACTCCAGGGATTTCTCTGAATTCCCAACTTTGCTGCACAATACAGGCACGTGGGCTGCTCCAGGAGCAGCACCACCACCCCCAAACAAGCAGGGCAAAAGAGACCTGATAAAAGCTCTCTTCACACACCTCTTGGCATTGTGAGTACAACAAGGATGGCTGGAAGCACTCAAGCCGTGCTGGATGTTACAAGAGAGCTCAGTCAGAGCAGCCAAAGGCAGCCCCAAGGTGCAGGTCTGGGTGGAATCCCTGTGCAGATCACATTGCTGGCCCAGAGTTCAACACCACACCCAAGCCTTGAATGGGTGTGCAAGTGGATGCTTCCTTTCATCACTGATCAGGCCATAAAAAAAGGCAAAAGTACCACAAGAAAAGAAAAACACACAAATATTAATTTTTCCTTTTTCAGCACTACAGGTCAGGAGAATATTCCACGGCATCTTGCTGTTTCTGCAAGGACAGTGAACACAATCTCAAAAACTTTGATCCCATAGGAAATTGCCACAAAACCTTCCATGCACAGAAGCTGCATTTGACCACTTCAAAACACTTCCCCAGCAACAATTGCAAGCTGGCCTTAATGTGCATGATGGGGCAGTGAAAGGACACAGCATGGAAGTTCTACCCCCTTTACCATTCCCATAAACATTTAAAGTCAGGTGCTGCAGAGCAGCATCACTGAAAGCTCCTTCAAGTCTCATTCCAGGAGGGAACAGGATCAACCACGCTCTCAGTGAGTGCAGGAAGCAGAAGAATGAGAAGGCAAGTGAAGCTGCCAATACAGGGAATTGCCTGTTTGCCATTCCTCTCTGAAAACACAGGCACCCTCAAAGCCCTTCCCAGGCACTGTGACACTGCTAACAGCTAATACAGCAGGAAATTTTAAGTCAAATACTGTATTAGCCAAAAGTACAACAAACAAACAGCAAAGTTAATAAACAGCCTTGAATAAAATGAAACCCAGTACAGTTTGTTGATACCATGTGCAGCCTAGGCTCCATGCATAATGTAACAGTGCAACTGCTAACAGCAGGCTCACAGAAGATAATTTACATTTGTTTTTGTGGACATGAGGAACTGATCTTTGAAGTTGTCCCTAATGAGATGCTGCTTGGCCCTCACAGCATCCTGAGAGAACGTGCTGGGTTTTTTTTTTTTCTTCCCTCCCCTGCATCCGGTGCATATTTATGATGCAGCATCCAGAGCTATCTAAATTGCACACGTACACTGGTGTCCCCTCCCTGTGTCATCTCACAGTGGGGGAAATACCTCCTGAAATGTCTCCACTCAGCTTCAGGCCTTTGCTGTAATTACCCAGCCCACCTTTGCCAAGTGCCAGGAGATGCTGGGGGGTTAATGAAGGTGGTTCTTTCTCCCCTGAACTGCTGCCCTCCCGAGCTGATGGAGCTGCCAGGTCAATTGGCAGCTGGATCACACATGGCAGAGGGCACACCCAAAGCACAGGCCCGAGGCTCCCCTGAGAAAACACAAGTGCAGCTCTGCAGAGGATTTCAAACACACAGGCAGCAGCATATTGTGAAAAACTTCACAATAACCAATTTCCCCCAGCAGCTACTGTTCTCGTAAAAGAACCACAAAACCCTATTTTTTTCATCTTGTAGAGAAATCTCCATAACATTAACATGAGAGATTTCTCCCCCTAAGTAAACTAAAAAAAAAGGCTATTTTAAATGTAGTAAACTAACTATAAATTTTAGGGTTTGTTTCTTTACATTATCAGTAAAAGTTGCAAAGAGAAGAAAGGCATTCTAAAAATCTGTTTTAATTCTTACTACATTTTTTCCCTTTAGTTATCAACAGCTTATCTCAGGCTATTTCTGGGTATTTGAGATCATTGATACATTTCTCTACTTCCATTTATTGGTCATCTAAAAAAATTTTCTTTATCCCCTTTTAAAATGTTAAACCTACTTTACCTTTCTCCTAATCCTGTCTTCCTACCTCACAACAATAATAATATCTAAGTAATTAACCGACATTGAAACCCACCACACTCATTAAAATGTTAAAAATTCTCAGCATTAAAGAAATCCTGAATTAACAAACCAAAACCACTACACGTAAGGAAAAAGTAGGTTATTGTTTATGTCCAATGTGGTATGTTACTCTCTGTGTCCTAGTTGGTCACCTCTCTTTCATAGCCACTGTTCAGGCTACCAAGTTCATACTCCTGCTTCCACTGCTCTCCGGCAAACTTTCATATACCTATTAGTGCATTCAGGTAGCAAATGTTTATATCTCATGGACATGTTTCATATTAAACTTTTTCATGCTAGTTGAAATAGTTATTATATCTATTTTATTAATTATATCTATATATATTATTATTATTCTATTTATATTATATTATATTATATTATACTATAATTATCATTCTATTATCATTATATTATATTAATATTATATTTCTTATATTCTACTTCCTTATTCTCTTATCTTACTTATATTATATTATATTTATATTATATTATATTATATTATATTATATTATATTATTAGTATAATGTATTTACATATTATATTATATCTCTATTATATATTATACTTTATAGGTGTTATATGTTATATGTTAAATGCTATGTTACATGTTATGTTATATGTTATATGCTATATGTTATGTTATATGTCACGTTTTACTTTGGTTATACCATGAGAGAATTGACATTTAAATTCTTAAATTTCTGCCTTTTTCTGTTTGTAAAATAGAGAGGGAAAAAAAGAGAAGATCCCTGAATTCTTGGAGCACACCTGCCAGCACTGTCTCTGCTCTATGAATGCAGAGCATGCTGCTTAGGATTAGGTGACTCAGAGGACACTTAGCAGGATGCTTGATTTTTCATTTAGAGCTCATTATCTAATAACACACTAAACAAACAGAAATTCTACCCCACTGACAGCCATTTGGTGCCTGGAAAAAACCAAAAAAAAAACCCCACAAAACCCAAGAAAATATCCTTCTTTAATTCCTATAAACACCCTCTTGCTCAGCATGGCCATGCTCCCATGAAAACAACTACAAGGCATAAGTCTGGAAGTTCAAAATCTAAAAAACCCTTTTTGTTAGGAAAATAATGAAACACATACAAAGACACAAAAGACAGACAGATTCCAACACAGCAATATATATCATATATATATATATATATAATATAGATATATCTCATACATATATATCTCATATATATATCACACTGGTGCACTTCATGCTAGGGCTGGAAACTCATGGGCAGACAGTAAAATTGTAATAAATAAATATGGCTATATGTCCAAGCTGTGATAAGAGCATTACCTCAGGTCAACAGCTTATCTCAGGTTATTTCTAGGTATTTGAGATTATCTATACATTTCTTTACTTCCATTTATTGGTCATCTCCAGTACATTCCTCCTGTATTTTGTTATGTAAGTGTCTGGACCCAAAGAAATGGCACTGTGTCTTTACAGACAGATATACAGAAAATTGCCATGTCTTTCTTATTCCAAATCTTCTACAGGACCCCATTTAATTTGAACTAATTAATAAGAACTAATAATTTAATTTGAACTACTTAATAAAAAAAAACCATCCATCAACTTCCTGGCTCCAGGAGCTTCAGTTCATACCTTTTAACTCTCCGCTGAATGAATGATTCACAAGAGGTTTTCTCATGCCTTGGAATGACATCTGTGAAAGCTGCTGAGAGGAACCTCTCTGAAAGTAATGACAGCATGAAATAATGGTATCAACAGACTCTCAAGGAAGCCAGGTGATCCAAAATTCATTTTCAACCTCAATTAATATTTTTCTCTTGACAATCGAGACCGGATGCAAAGATTCTTTTCAGGAAAATAACTCTGTAATAATGATATCTAAAATGAACGAGGCAGAAGCCAAAACCAAATCCCCCCAAATTCAGACCATTGTTAATTCCTTGAGACCAGGCATTTCCTCCCTGCCCCACTCAAAGAAAATGAAGCCTTCATTCCACATGCACACATTTTTAAACCAACCTGTCTTCTCCAAGGCACAGAGGTGGTGGTGGCAGATAACCAACAAGAAATGAAAAGTCTGTGTTTTGTGCCAGAGATGTGCCAGGTTCTGAGAGGAGCAGTGTGTGTGTGATCCTGCCATTGAGGCAGCAGCCACGCAGAGCAGCTGAGCAGAACAGCACCAAAGGTCACAGTGGAGATAAAAAAATGGGGGGAAAAAAATCATATACCACTCTTAGCATTACCATCAGCATTTTAATTCTCTGAGGGTGTCTAAAATTCCTACTACAGCATTTGATCTGTGCAGTCTCATTATGCATTTGTAGGAAAAAAACTGTCCTCAGAACTTGTTACAAACAATTAAATTAACTTCCAAAACATCTAACAAGTCACAATATGAATAATAATTCTCTCTCAAAAACCCAAAGAGGGTTTTTTTCCACATAGGTGGAAACTTTCAAGGTACAGAATAGTATTGAGGACAGAACAAAATTAATTCTTCTTGCAAACATCCCTGTTTAACAAACCAGGTGATTAAAAAATCAAACCAATGTCAAGAGAGATATGATCAAAATGAAACAATTACATATACAAATTTTCAAGTAATTCAAAGATTACACCTGGGTTATATGTAAATTTTTTTTTCATATATGATTTTTTTTTTAGTTTGAATTTATTCACTGCTTTGCACCAAGAGGAAAAGTAAATGCCTGGATGATTTTAAATTTACAAAATAAACACAGCACAAAGACGAAATTTCCCTCTTCCTTAATATCTGCCAATTACCATAATCTTATATGCACACTGCTAACAGCCAGAGAAAATAAGTCCTTGAAAGAATCATTGCTTAAAATTGAGGGAGCTGCCTAATCTGGCATTTTTAAGTGGCAGGTCCTGTCCCACTGGAAGCAGTAATGATGTCACTAATCACTGCATTTCACAAGTATAGGACAAGGCTCCTATTTATTAAACATGCTGGCTGACATGAAATTTTAATTCTGAACATTATTTTCCCCAAAACTACTACCTCACCATTCACAGGAAAGCAAATAACCCATTGCTAATGCTCACTGCTGGCCAAAAGTGGCTTTAAGAAAGGAGGAAGGCTGGAGTAATTAAAAAGTAATGACTTTTTTCTTTGTGCTCCCTGTATGAGAGGAGCAGGAGGGAAGATGGACTGGACTGGCACCTTCTCCTTCCCATCACCTGATGGAATAGGCAAACATTGAGGAGTAATGTGCTGACCTTCCTGCTCACAGCCACTACACTCAATCCCTTATCCCAGGGAAATTGTAAACGTGGTAAATACAAGTTTACTGCCTTCCAGCTCCATCACAGCCAGTGCCTCCATCTCACACACTCCTTCCTCCTGCCCTCCCCCAGCCCCTCTCCATCTGCTGCCCCCCTGGGAAGGGAGAGCTCCCCTTAATGGCTGTGTGCTTTTAAGTCTAATGTGCTGGATATAAGTTAATGCCCACTGCAGTAAGTGGAGACTCTGCTGCAAGGAAGCCTCTGGTGCTGGTTTTTTCAACATCCAGCAGAATTCTTTGTAGCCCTAATGCCAGCCAGGGTGCAAGGAAGAGAGGGTCTGGGAATATGAAATTCACAACCTGTGACAAAAGCAAACCTTGAAAGATACTACACTGCACAGTAATTTAAATAATCTTTTAGGGAAGACAGGAGACAGTTGGGATTTTATTTGTCACTCCCCTCCACATAATGATTTAAATTTAGAAAATATGCCCACTATAAAACAGGGCACATAAAAATAAGAGCAAGCATTTCTCTGTCAGTGGAAAACACAGGCGAACTTGGCTGGCAGCAGAAATAAAAAGGGCCTGATCTATCAGCTATGAGGAGGACAACTGTATTTGGGGCTGATGAATTCTGGATGATGGGCTGCTCTGTAGGCTTGCTCTGCCCCACTCTGAAAGCTGCAGCACTGCCCATGGCCCAGCCCTGTGTGCCAGCAGCAGCAGATCCTGCAGCATTCACAGAATCACAGAATGATGAGGTTGGAAGAGACCTCTAAGATCATCAAGTCCAGCCTGTGCCCTAACACCTCCAACAGACTATTGCACCATGTCCAGTCTTTTTTTAAACACATCCAGAGATGGTGATTCTACCACCTCCCTGGGAAGAGCATTCCAGGACTTTATTATTCTTTTGGTGAAACATTGCTTGCTAATATCCAACCTGTACCTTCCCTGATGTAGCTGGAGACTTCGTTCTCTGGTTCTGTCAGTGCTGCCTGGTGGAAGAGACCAACCCCACCTGTCTAGAACCTCCCTTCTGGAAGGTGTAGAGAGCAATAAGGTCACCTCTGAGCCTCCTCTTCCCTAGGCTAAACAGCCACAGCTCCTTCAAATGCTCCCAGCCCCTCTCCAACCTTGTTGCCTCCTCTCGATACGCTCAAGCATCTCAAGATCCTTCCCAAACTGAGGGGCCAGAACTGGACAAGCACTCAGGGTTTGGCCTCACCAGTGCCCAGCACAGGGGAAGAATGACCTCCCTGCTCCTGCCGGCCACACCATTCCTGATCCAGGCCTGGAGCCACTGGCCTGCTTGGCCACCAGGTCACACTGCTGGCTCGTGTTCCACTGGCTGTGGACCAGCACCCCCAGGTCACTTTGTGCCTGGGCACTGTCCAGCCACACTGTCCCAGCTTGTAACGTTGTAGGGGATTTTTGTGGCCAAAATGTAGAACTGGGCACTTAGACTGATTAAACTTCATGCTGTTGGACTCTTCCCATCCATCCAACCGATCTAAGTCTCTCTGCAGAGCCCTCCTTCCTTCCAGTGAATCAACATCTAGCCCCAGGGCTGGGGGAGCCTCCAGCTTTATCGAGGTTATGACCAGGCTTTATGGCCAGCTCTTCAGGAGATAAATAAAATTACTGCAATGCCAGGTACCTAAACTTTATTGTTTGGAACCCAAACTTGCTGTTTTCCGCTCCAACCACTTCGTACTGCTCCAAGAACATTACTGGGTGCAAGATTATCCTACCCTAGCTTTTGGTCTGAAAAAGGCAGCAAAATAAAAATCATTAAATGGAGACTAGTCTCATTTACAACAGGACAGAATTGGTTTGACTTCAGTGTTTTAAGTGCTCACACATTTGCTGTTTTCTTTTATGTCATCTTAACTTACCGGATTTTTTTTTTAAACATATTGAGTAAAAATTTTTGAACATTTAAATTTAATTATTTTTTTAACATTTAACCAAATGTTATGTTATATGTTTTTTTAACCAAAACATATTGGTTTCTATTGTGGTGGATGTGGCAGTGCTAGATTAATGGCTGGAGTTGTTGAATCCAGCCTCAACAAATCCATAATTCAGTCACAGCTTCCTCCTAATTAAAAACAACCACACAGTAACACAAAACTCAGCTACAAACTGCAACCTGCATGGCCCACACCAAAACTGAAAGGAAATGGGTGAGACTTGAATTTCCAAATCCCAGCAAACAAGCTGGATTTCCTGAAGTAGCTGCCATGAGCTCTGTGCATGCAGCCTCCTCTGCACTGCTCTGATGCTCACTCACACCACAGAGAAGAGCTCAGAGCCACTCTCAGGCCCTCTGCAAGCAGGAACAACCTCCTCAAGGCCATAAAACTGCAGCTGCACATGCCAAGTATGAGTCAAACCACTGGAAACAAGAAGTCATTGCTCCAAGGACCAAAACTCACAGCTTGCTGGAAAACCCACTCCTAGGGACTCAGGAAATGATGAATTGTGCAGGGAATGATTTCCCCAGGCAGGACAGAGGGGACTGCCCACCCAGCAGGTAATGCTGGGCTCTGCCTTCCCAGCAGCAGCTTCACAAGCTCACTGCCCAGAGATGCTCAGAGATGTTTTAGAGGTATGTCCCTGCCTCACTGTACTTCTGCTGGGCCTAAAAGCATTTATTTTCTCAAGCTACACTGTGGCATGTTACAGAATTCAAAAGCAAGCTGTTCCTTTGACAGGGAGACACACTAGCCCTCCATTTCTGAATTTTTCCATGATGTTAGGCAACTGACTCCAAAATTAAGCCACCTCTGGGAGCTCAAGATCAGAAATGTAAACTCAAAAAATTACCATGCCAGCACTGAGTACCAAAAAAAATCAACATCCACAACCAAGACTTGATCACTTCTGAAATAAACTTCTTGCACCACTAAATTTCTTGCACCAAACATAAGCATATAAAAATTTAACATATAACACAGACATCTAAACTCACATTGTTTACAGAGCTTTCCTTCTGCTTATGGGTCAAACAAAAAAATTCCAGCAAGTGTTTGCAAAAGAAAAGAGTCAGATGTGTGATGGGTAGGTAGCTGCAGCACTTTGCTTGGAATAGCCATGTGTCACAGCAATGGGAACAGGCTCCCTCATCACTGCTGCCAGGGCAGAGCAGCCTCATCCTGCCACTGGGAGAAAACCATGAGCCAGAAATCCTCCAGTGGGATTTGCAGTGTGGGGCCTGCAGACTTCGTTGTTAACTCTCTGTTTGGAAATCCACCCTCTAGAAGTTGCTTCACACGACAGATTGTGTCTCACCTTTCAAGCATTAAATAAAAGCAAGAATCTGCTCCAATTCTGCAAGAACAATTCCACAACAATATCCCTACTGCCTTGGTATTTAAAAAAAAAGAAAAAATTCACAAGTTTCCAGGGACAGCACAACATCCTGATTGCCACCTATTTCCATCTTTTTTGTCAAACTGCTTCACAGCAAAGAGTTTCCTGGGTGAGCACAAGGTAGTGTGGCAGGAGCCCCTGCTGCACAAAGCATTCCTGGCCACATCCCACCACACTTCTCCCAAAAGGGTTTTGGGAGACACACACACTTTTGTGGGCTGTACATGAACTTGGAATTGCAACTCAGCTGTGTCTCAGTGTGACTAAATGAACCCTACAGCCAACACCACAGAGGAGAGCCAGATCATGTAAAGAAAATTTCCTCTTTTAGTGCTCAGCTACTGAGTGGGGCCTTACAGATAAAGTGTTTGTGACCTGAAGGCTGCTCTGCAGGATTAATGCAGCACAAAAGAACACCAACACTCAAAAAAACTTCTCTTCCCTCCCTCTCAGGGTTCAGCACCAGCAGCCAGGCTGACTGCACAAGGTGTTTTAGCAGCACATTTTCATCAATGAAAAACCTTCCTCAGGCTTATTTCTGCACCAAAGGTGAACAAACACCCCCTTCCTCCTCTCCCTGCCCACTGGTGGATCCATGAGCACATTCTTCATGGCAGGGATTTCAGCAGACACAAACAGCTTGCTTGCTGGCATTTGGGAATTCAAGTCTCACCCATTTATTTTCAGTTTTGATGGGGCTGCGATTTTGAGGTTGAAACTTTCAGGTGGTGTGTTGTAGCTGAAGTTTTGTGTGGCTGTTCTTAATTAGGAAGAAGCTGTGACTGAATTATGGATTTGCTGAGGCTGGATTATCAACTCCAGCCATTAATCTAGCACTGCCAGGCCCACCACAATATAAACCAGTGTGTTAAATGCTAAAGATATTTTAAAAAAATAAAATAAAAAAAAATCCAGCAAGTTAAGATCACACTAAGCCAGCCCCCTGTGCTGGCTGCCCCTGTGACCCTCCACTGGTGAGGCCACACCAGGAGAGAGATCACTGGAAGTAGCTCATTGGAAAAAAAAACACAAAACAAAAACAAAACAAAACAAAAATCCAACAAAACCAAAAACCCCATCCCACTAGAAGGACATTTGTATCCTGGACTGTTCTTGGGGGTCTTTGTGGTCAGGATGACCCTGAGATGTGTCAGAGTCTCTTTTCCCAGCCCAGTCTCTTTTCTCAGCTCGGCAGCCTAAGAAGGAGTCAGGATTCTTCTGTTCTGGTTCTCAAGGTTGTTTATTTTCTGTATTTATCTGTAACATTATTTTCCTGACCTGCTGAGGTCTGTCCAGCAGGTCAGTCAGTGGCACACTGCCTACCTTCAGGGTGGTGTTGTCTTTTTATACTAAAAACTACGAGTACTTTATTTACAATTACTTTCTAATACTTATGTTAGAGGGTTTGTCTTTAAGCTAATCTAAAAGTGCCACCATCACTCAGAAGATGGAGGACAAGAAGAAGGAGAAAGAAGGACAAGTCACACCCAAATTGTTCCATCCTGGGACTTAGAGCCCCCATTCTAAAAACTCTAAAATTCTACTTTTCACTCTGTGACAAACTAACTATTGTTCTACTTAAACTTTCATGGCTTGTAAATCCTCATATAAGGTTGGTAATTTTTTCTATGGGTGAAAATCAAAGGCAGAGGGATCCTGGGCTCTGTGCCAGGGTCTCTGAGCCCCCTGGCAGGGGCTGGAGCCATCCAGGGCAGCCAGAGGGATGTCCTGGGTTCTGACAGACTGTCTGTGTCCATCCAGCAGCCCCTAAAAGGCTCTGCCAGCTGTCCAGGGGCAGGCAGGAGCAGCAGGTCCAGCCCTGAAACCTCTCCTTGCAGCAGGGATCTCCCCTCTGTGAACTCCAGGGACTGATGGATTGGTTTGGACAGGCACAAACTGCTCTGGCAGCCTGGTCCCCCAGCACAAGAGGGGTTAATCCCCACCTGAAACCAGACCTGCCTTCTGTCTTAGAGCAGGCTGATGTGCCAAGACAGTAATAACAGGGCAATGGTGACAAAAATAAATTATTTTAAACCTGTCCTACATTTATAATAATAATAATAATAATAATATTGGCACTTTTACAGCATTAGCCTTCCAGGGATGTCAGGCCATTTTTTGTAGGTTGGTATTATTCCTTTTTGCAATGACAAAAAGAAAGGTCAGAAATTTAATCAATTTTTCAAGAGTGCTTAGCACATGATGACTGCACTGTATAAACGCAATACAAGGGGCCTAAATTTGAATTTTAATTACAAAACTGAGCCTTACACCACCACTGTATGAACACCTGCAGTATGCTCCACACTCCAGCATCCCAAACAAGTGTAGTTTCTTTAAAAAATGCTTTTCATTTTACACCTAAAATTTAAGTTTAGAACTTGGGTGCTGCTTAGATTTTTGCACAAGTAACTTTGAACAGTGTGAAAATCAATGAGATGGCAGAGATCTTCACTCACACAGATGTGCACAGGCACCACTAAGAGTTTTCTAAATGGCTAAACCTGCACCAAGGTGAGCTGAGCAAGAGCCAGGACCCCAGGAAAAAATCCCTGCTTGAAGTGCACTCATTCAAAGTACTCCTGTTCCCACAACTTAAATGTCACTGGATTGCTTCAGAGACTATTATATATTTATAATAAATATATATTTATTATTATTATATATATATTATATACATTTCTATATAATATAAATAAGTATATATTTATATATACTTATTTATATACATATAAAATTTTATAATATTGACTGTAAAATTCTACATTAAATAAATATTTATAATAAATATATGTATAGCAAATATGTATTTTATATCTATTTACTTAATAAGAAATAAATATTTATTTCTTTGGAAAAATCAGTAGTGAAAAGAAACATGAATGGCCGTAAGCTGTGTATGTTTTTGCAAAAATTTTTATATATTTATATATAAAAGTTATATATTATATATATTTTATAGTTATATATATTTATTTATATTTATGCATTTTTATATTTATATATAAACATATTATATGTAATGCATACCTATATTTTTATATTTATATATTAATAACTATATATATATATATATATATATATATATATATATAGTGCTATTAATGGCCAGACCAACAATTTAACAATTTGCAGCAAAACTACAGCAGCTCTCTCACATCTCTCACATCAGGAGCAGCTGAAACAGCCCTGCCCAGTCAGTCACAAAGGTACAGCTGACTGCTCTAAGACTGAATCTCTTTTTCTCTCAACCAGTAACATTACATGCACCAGCTCCACTTTTCTGTAAATGTCAAATGATGTTCATATTTTGCTAATGCCAAATATCACAGAGCTCACATGAAACAAAAATCCAGGCTGCTGCAAATCAAGTCCATGATTTCCCACTAATCTCAGGGGGAGTTTATAAAGCCCATTAAATGCAGGATGGTTTCCCCAGGAAAAGAAAAGGAAAAAAAAAACAACAAACCAAGATCCCCTCTTGTCAAGGTTAGTAGTCTAATAAGACTCTAGCAATGTAAGGTTTCATCACAGCTGAAAGTTTTCCCTTTTATGATCAAACGGCTGTGGTTTTATTTTTTTATTATTATATTCTGATTTGAAACCAAAATTTTTAAGCAAAATTCTGATTCTAAGGAAGTTGCAGCATTTAAGTTTAAAATTATTTAAAATTCTGTCACTGTATCCTACTTTGAAGTTTCAGGGTTTTTATAGATAGATAGATAGATAGATAGATAGATAGATAGATAGATAGAGTTAGATATATATTTATGGATATATATACACATATTTATATATATATACATTTACACACAGACATTTACATATATTATTCAACCAGACATATATTTCTACCAATATAAATCCATGCTTATATTCTTTAAAATAAGAATATTCACATGGGGGATTGATCTAGTACAGAAAAGGCAGTAAAATTATATAGCTACAGCTTGAAAACTGTATCTCCAGGTATGAATAAACTTATTTAGAGGACTTTTGCTCTGGCACAGAAACTCCTACCTTTCTCACGCCCCTATTATTGAATTTAAACCATAACAAAGTGTGAACATGCATTCAAACTACCCCAAAAAAGAAGCCACCACTACTCCAAAAGGCTCAGCCTACAGCTATTTTATTATTTTATCTTCACAAAATTCCCTCATCCTCAGCAGACAGGCCTGTCCAAAGGGGCATTTCCCATAATAGAAACACCAGGTTTATTTCACTCTTCTCCTTTTTTTTCCCCCTGCAAGTGAATGAGGTGTTGTACCTAAACAGGAAGATTTTTCTGTCTGGTTGAAAATAAAGGAAGGAGTTTTTCATTTGGATTTGTCCCCAGGCTGCACCCTGGTATTGTTGGTACCACTGCTAGCAGCCGCAGACAGAATATTTAAAAAGTCTAAACAGGCTTAAAAGCTGGTTAAGTTTAAAAAATAAACAAACAGACACCTAAAAAACCCCTCAAACATACTCTTATACACCTAAGGAGCAAGAAGCACTTCCCTCTTTAAGTCACAATTCTTGCCAAAAAATTTGAAAGTATGAAAACTTTCAAAAGAATTATAATCAACACGAAGCACAGAGAAGCATGTTGCAGGTGTTACAATTTTAATCTCTATATTACAGCTATTTATTTTTTGCAGCTGCCCTTGAAAGCAGGGAACTAAGATGATGCTGTTAATTAAAACTAAACACAAAGTGGACAAAGCAATCAAATACAAGCACTTTGTAACAGTCTGAGTAACTAAGAGTTACAGTCTAAATGTAAGTTAGAGTCCAAGTGTAACTAAGTAACTGAAAGCTGTGGGTGGGAGCATGGCTTGGAGATGACAAAATAATATTTAAGGTTACATCCCTTTATGCAAAACAATTGTGCAGCAAAAATTGCCTTTGGAATACCTGTTCAAATATTAATTAGTAGAGAAATTAAAATAATTAAATTAAATTAAATTAAATGGTTGGACAAACTGATTCAAAAGTTACACAGACAAAGCTGCTGCTCCTGCCAGCCCAAGCAAAGGGAGCTGTAATAAACACTCTGTTGTTAACTGACGCTATGCTTAAACAAACTGACTAAGGAGAAAAAAAATACATATAAAGATAATAGAACTCTATCCCAGCTGATTGAACTACATGAAAGGCAAAAAATAAAAGTGGCAGAAGGAGCCCAGGACATGTGAAGTAGTGCCAGGAGCGCCTTACTCCCCAAGATTTATGCTGGTGATATTCCATGGGTTCTCCTCGGCTCTCTGTAAAATCAGAGTTAGACCCAGAGGTTACAGGACCTTGTAAATGGCTCAGTGTAGGCCAAGAAACCAATTCTCACCTTTGCACAGTGTATCCATAAGGAAAGGACTTTTAAAACCAATATTTCCTTTAGCAAAGAACTCTGTCCTTCAGCTGCACCCAGCTCCTGATTTGTGTCCTGATTGCCCTGCTGTTCACATACATGGCACAAAACTCAGCCCCTGTCTTGCTCCACTCATTTCTCTTCATCCCATGATTTTTAAAATAAATTTTTCACTAGAGAATAGATCCTTTTTAAACTCCCTCATAAGAAAAAAATAAATAAAACAAAACAAACAAAAAAAACCAAGAAAAAGAAACCAACAAACCACACAGATGCATTACTTTAAAAGACAGCAACAAAGAAAAGCAGACTGTAAAACCAAATCAATCCTGGCAGCTGCAGCAATGTAGCACTAACAGAGCCAGAACAGGGTAAAAAGATCGTGGTTTCTTTGTTAATACTGCTTTTACCAATTTTCTGTTAAGATTTCTCTCTTGATGACAACCTCTTTCAGATGAACACATAAAACTTCCATTACACTTCATTAAGAAGCCAAATAAAGGCTCCATCTGAGGCCACCACATAATCCAGGCTCCCCCAGCAACAATTCTGTTCTCACATCACACAAACCCTCAGCACACCCAGATCTTCACTTCCTTGCTGTCCTCGTCCCACCTGGTGGAGGATCCCCTCTCTCCTTTCTTAACAAGTTCTCTAAAATCTGTCACTTACTGTCCAGACCTGCACCTGAACTCAGTTCCTGCACTGGAACATTTCTGTCTCTGCTTCCACTGGCAATCTGAGACCAATTCACTGCCAGTTTTTCGAAATTTTGATCTTCCTTTCATTTGCCACACCCTTAACTGGACCCGAATTTCTGATCCTAAGAAAGTTGTAATATGGAAGTTAAAAATTATTTAAAATTCTGTCAGTACTTTGAAGTTTCAGTGTTTATTTCAACTACAGAGTTTTTCCCAAACAAGTATCTTTCATGACATCCATCAAGTTAGTATCATTTAACACTATCCCTTAGAGGAGTATGTTTGTGAGGTTTTTAAACAAAGCAAGAGCAATTTTTACAGTGTTGAACACCACCCTTAGTCCTAAATTCAGCTCCCACTGAAGTCAATAGCCACGCGAAGGGGTTCTTTAAAACTGCTTTCTGATTTTCTTTTGTTTGCTTTGAATTCGTTCTCTAAATAAGATTTGTACTTAACGGCAGTCAGAAGCCCAGCCTGGAGTGCAAAACACGCAACAGAAATTTGCTGGCAAAAGGTCTGAAAAGTGAATCGAGACGCGGAAATGTTTCTAAAAATCAGAGTTACATCATCAGCGTGGTAGTAACAAATCAAATGTAATTAATGGGAAGTTTTCCACCTCGAAAAGTGAATTCAGGACAGACACTCACTCCTCAGCATCCTTCCCAAAGTTGCCTTTAGGAACATTGTAACCACATGAAATCCTATTAGAAGGTGCTGAACTCCTACATTGTGACTCTTCCGGCAGGCTTCTACATAACAAAAATGCAATGAAGTACCATACAACTTTCCCCCCTTATTATGCAAAATCCTTATCAAATTCAATAGTGTGACATGGTTCAAAATCCTTCCTAACAATGGCTCGCAGGATGTCCAGGGATGTCGGCTTTGTTTTAGTTTCACGTGCTTTTCAGTCCATTAATGCTAAGAGAAAAAGAACCTTCACATAAATAACCGATAAAGATCAAAACCCCACTAAACAATGGGAAGGAAATTCAGAGTTGGAACCGGTGCTTTGCCGAGCGAGCAGCCCTTTGTGCCTAGGTGCCGACCCTGGGTGCCCCAGCAGCCAGCAATAAGGAGGTGAGGGAAGGAGGAACCTTCAGCTCCCCGCTCTCCACGGTGTTCCCTGGGCTCGGGCCAGGGCTGGAGTTTGCAGGAGGTGTTGGAAGGGTTTGCAGCTCCCCAGAGGAGCGGCGGGGCAGCCCCGGCTCCTTTGTGCGGCAGGTTGCGGGTGGAATGTGGAATGCGGCACACGTTCCGCTCGCAACCGGGAGGACAAAGGATTCACTGATCGGGGGGGACAATTAGTCCCAATTAGGCCTATTTCGCAGCTGAGTGTAAGCGCTGGGGGAAGGGAGCTTAAATCTTACAGCAATGGGTCCCTCAGGCGAGTGAAAGCGACATCAGTGAAGTGACAAGCTTGAGTCCCACCGAGGTGGTGGCACAGAGCGCCTCCCTCCAGGAGAGGATGGAGCGCGGCTCCTCAGCCCTCACACACAGCGGGTCCAAGACCCGCTCCCGTTCTTTCTCTCAGCTCCCGTGGCTAACCAAGGCAATTTCCCCGTTTTGCAGCCCCTCGTGGAGCAGCAGTCCCGGTGTCAGGCACACGGCAGGCAGGGATACTCACATGTGCACGTGGGGAGGCTGGAAGCGGCTCTGGTTGATGTTGTAGTGCGTGAACGCCTGCGTTGGGTTGGAGCTGTACTCATCCACCGTTATGGTAACTTTGCCTTGTGAAGGAATTCCATGAGCCATCCTTCCTCCCTATGGACATGAGCCAGCTCACAGCTTCCCAAGGCCAGGGGCAGGGCAGGGCATTGTGCTCCGGGCAGATCCCGACTCCCAGCAGCTCCGCATCAACTCCGTGACCTCTGCCAGGAGAGACAGACAGCACACGCTGCTGTGAGCCACGAGATGTAAACACACACTGACCTACTGCTCCAAGCTCTCCCGACTTCCATTCACATTCGAGACCTACTCAGATTTGAGACCTTTTTCTATATTCCTGATGTACCCATCACCCCTCTCCATGCGTTACTACTCTGGTTTTTTTTTAATTACCTCATCATCCAATTCCATCATCATTAGACACATCCAAAGGATGAATGCTTAAAGTAAGGGTTTATCTTCAGGGGGTGGGGGAAGGGGAATAAAATATCTGCGTTGAAAGCTCCAGTTAAACACTCCCCATTTCTTATCCTTGATTTTAAATAACATCTCGTGTTAATTGCAGCCACAAAAAACTCACAAGTGGACCCAGCTTCCTGAAGGACAAAAGACTTTCCACAAATATGCAGACTTGTTTTCAAGCCGCTGCCGTGGCTTTGGAACACTAACAGCTGAGAAACTTACAAGAAACTGATGTAAAGAACGCGTGACAATTGCACAGCAAAAGGCACACCCAAATACCTTTGAATCGAGGTATCTGAGTGCCCAGAGAAAGATGAGTATGGAGGCAATATTAACAAAATATCCATATTACAGCTCACTAGCAGTGAAACCGGTTTGGACTCGCTGTTAGCAGACAGCAACTATTTATCTGACTTTAGCGCGATTTTACGCATAAACATTTCTGCGTAAAATGAAAGAAAAAGGCTCTTCCCTCTCTCTGCATCCCTGTCTTTGGATTCTTCAGAGTGCTCTTAAACACACTTTTGAGTTAGGCCGGGATGTGTACCGTGATATCAGCACAAGCCAAGGGCCAGGACCTCCCAAAAATGCTCTGCTGAGCTTCCAGCGCAAAATCCGAGCTTGGATTTCTGCGGTCAATAACCTGAGGAGACCTCAGCTGCTTCCCTTCAGAGGGGCTCAGTGGAAATGGATCAGCCCGTGCTGCAAGGACACTTTCAAGATGAGCAGCTCTGTAACAGGCCCGTTTAGAGGCAGGTCCTCAGCTGGGACACGCTGTGCCAGCCGCAAGGACTTGGGTGAAATCACCACTCTCAGAACCCACTGGAATTCCTCCCTGCAGCTGCCACGTGCAAGAGTGGACTTTCCCTGCCTGGAGTGCATTTCACAAAAGTAAATCCTTGCTTACTGGGAAGACAAAGGGATGGGAAAGAGAAGAGCCCTGAGCATCCAACCAAGCAATATTTTTCCAGTGCAATTTCCCTGGGCTTCCCTAGCTCCCAGATAGAAATGTGTTTGCCATGTGTATGGCTGAGCATTTGAAATCTTTGATTTGTATTCAAAATATATTTTTAATACAAAGACTAATTTCCAGTTTGGCATGAGGCACTATGAAAAGGCTCTGCAAATGGCAGATGGCTTGCTATAGGCCATTTATTTTACTATTTTACCACCTCAGGCCTATGTAGGCTTCCATATGTTGGTTGGGTTGAGACATTCTGCAACCTTCATTCTAGTAACTGGATTCTAACCTTCATCTTCTTCAGCACTGAAAGGGAAAAAAAAGCAAAAGGAAAAAAAATAATAAAAAAAAAAGATGAAGATGAAATGAAAAGGAAAAGCAGCAATTTCAAAGCTGTCACTAGAGATGGCAGAGCATTGTAACTGTGGTCACAGCCTGGTCCTCCCCGTGAGACCTCTCTCATGAGAACAAGGTTTCAGCAGCAAAACCCAGCAAGGGTGAGCTCTGCTGGAACACATCTTTGCCATGCTAGATGTGATGGAAGATGCTGCAAGAACTGCTCACAAAATGTAGTGGTTACCACGCCAAGTTTGCAGCTGTTTCCTGAATTTCCTTTACAACAATTATATTTCAGTGTTGTTTTGCATAACAGTAAAACACAACACCTGCTTCAAACTGTGGTCCTGTTCCAAGTGCTGCAGTTCTTTTTCTCAAAAGAGTGAGAAACAGCAGAGCAGCATAATTGCCCTGCACTGAGAAGTAAATACAAATGAAAACATCTTCCTGCCAGAGAAATGATTGTCATTAACAAGATAGGCCATCAGAGCTCCCAGGAAAAAAAAAAAAAAACCTGAGTTTTTCTTTTACACTGCAAGAACTTTGGAGCCTTCATATGTTAAGAAGTAGTGTGAAAATTACATGCATAATGTTATTTTTTCCGCAATTAAAAGCAACAATATAAAACAATGCAATAAACCAACAACAAAAATAGGCTTGGGCTTTCAAGAAAGCTAAATGACACTGTTTTCAACAACCCAGCATAAGAAAGGTCAGAACATTAAATTTCATAGTATAGTTCACTCATGGAAGAAAAATCTAATTTGTTCATGAGAATGAATTATACATAAAGATAATAGGCATTTTTTACAATGTTTGTAACAGTCCATGTTACAGAAAGAAATTACAACTAACTGGCATAAAACAAATGATAAGAGGACACTTAAAAAGCTGTATTAAATACTTTTAAGTTGACTCTCAGTCAGATTATAAGTGCATAAGATGCAATTGCTTCCCATTGTTCTAATCTTTAATTTTAAAAATAAATCTGTACTTAAATTGAGACAAAGCTAAAGAAAGCATTCTTTTAAAATTAAATTCAACAACAAATGCCAGACTGGGGGTAAAAAAAAAAAAAAAATATATATATATATATATATATATATATAATTTGAAGCTGACTAGTCTGTCAATTCTCTTAATTTCCGTTTAATACTCCATAGAGTACTACAGCTCAACTATGAGAAGTATCTAATTATTACCTTCTTTACTGTGAACGTCTCTGAAGAAAACAGAAGAAAGGAGCTGAACACTTCAAAACTTTAAAACAAACGTATCATAGGCCCAAAATTAAAAGAAAAAAAAATTAAAAGAGACTTCTTCAAATCGCTACCATTCTTCTTTCTCCAACTATGAGCACTACTTGAAGATTACAAACAAAAAAATAAGAGTTGGATTATCTTCCCATCTATCAAGGAAAACCACACGTAATATCTCCTGCGCCTTTCGAGGCAGTTTTAAAAATGGCTATATTAAAAACCCAAATGATGCTTTTTCAGCATGTTGCCTTTTCCCAGCTACAGGCTGTTATCCTTTCGCAGTCTGTATTTGTAGGAAGACAGGAGATGTGCCGTTGTACACTCTGCCCAGCCTTACAGGTATAAACCGGCGCTTTTTTGGAACAGGGCTGGCCCAAGCGTGGGTGCAGATAACTGTAAACCTGTGCACTGCCGCCCTGTCAAAAAACTGCCACGAAATCTGCCCAGCTAAGTCAATTTCAATGTAACCTTACATCGCACAGAGAGCCACTCACACGAGCCCTGCCTATGCACAAGAAGGCACGCGAAAAAACCATTTCTCCAAATAAAATATTTACGCCTTCCTCATCTGAATTTCAAAAATTCGCCTCTAGCTGGGCTCGGGCTGTAGCAGAAAACGCTGAAAGGCAGGAGCCGGGAAGGGTTAACCCCGTGTCAACACCTTCTGGTGCTCCGTGCGCTATCCCGGCGCTGTTACACCGACACGGCACGCTGCACCCGCCCGGGGCCGCGCCTCGGCCCCCGGAGCGCTCCCGGACCCGCGGGACCCGCCAGCGGTCCCCGAGATGCTGCGCTGCAGTTTGCCTACAACTCCGCGCTCCCGCTACCCACCGAGCCCGGCGGATGCACCGGAGGGCCGGACCCCGACTCTCGCCCGCCCCGTTCCCCCGCCGCCGACCTCCGGTACCTGGGCCCCCGGCCGCTCCCCACCTCCTCCCGCCCGCCGCCGGCTCCCGGGCCGCCCCGGCCGCGGCCCGGGGGGCGCCGGGCTCGCCCCCCGGTGATTGATGGCTCCGGGTGGCCAATGGCTCCGGCGCGGCCCCGTCCCGGCGTGTGCCGCAGCCCCCGCCCCGCGCCCCCTGCCCTGCCCCCGCCCCGCGGCACCGGGGGGCATTTCTGCCCCGTCTGCGCCCTACGTGTCGCGCCGCACAAAAGTTCGCATCGCCGCCGTCCCCGCGGTGCCACGCACCCAAAGGGCTGCGGGAGGAGGATGCTCGGCTCGGGGGAGGGATGCCATGAACTCCTCAGCAGCCGCGGGCGAGCACGGCGGGGCCGGGCTGGGGGTGATGCCCGGCGCTTTTTATTGCTGCCGTGCCGACCCCCGCACCGCGGCCCCAACCCCTCCGAAGGCTCCAAGTATCTGAGGCCTCCGGGATCAGGGTTTCAGAGCGGCTTCTCTGCCGGCGAAAGGGCGAGAGGCAACTCCGCCGGGGAGCCAACCCGCCTTTCCCTCCTTACTTTTGCGGCGTGTCCCCCCACCCCTCGCCCCCATCCCCGGCTCCCTCCGTGCCCGCAGCCCCGTCCCCGCGCCCGCCGGGCTGCTCGGCGCTGCGCCCGCCGGCTGCCGCCCGCCCGCTGGCCCCAGCCAGCACAAAGCTCCCCGGCCTACCCTCCCGGCCCCGCCGCCGCAACCCCCGCCCCGACCCCGCACGCCGGCCCCGTACGCCGCCCCCGCCCCCGGGCCGCCCCCGGGCCGCCGGCGCCCCGCCGCCCCCGCGCCCGGCCAGGCAGCGGCGGAGGGCAGCGAGGGCACGGCCTGGGCAGCGGAGCAGGGCAGGGCAGCCTCGCTCAGCGCTGCCGACATCGCCGCCTGGGCTGCGGGGAAGCGCCGCTGCCGCCTCACCGACCCGACCCGACCCGACCCGGCGGGCTTGGGCGGTCACGGCGGGGGCGCGGGCGGCCGCGCTCATCCCCAGCATTGTTCGCGGGAGGCTGGACCGGCGCCGCCGCCGGAGCTGCCGCCCGCCCCCGCCGCTGCCGCCCATGACACGGCACCTCTAACCCGCCGCTTTGTGCGCCGCTGCCCCCGCCGTGCCCCCCTGCTCCCGACACCGGCCCGGGGCCGCTCACCTTCCCTCCGCCGGCTGCCGCTGCGGGCGGGTCGGGGATGCCTTCAGCGCGGGCAGCGGGGCCGCTCCATGGGGCTGCGGGGGCGCGGCCGGGGCAGAGCCTGCGCCCGACCCCGCGGCGGCGCCCGGCGGCGGCAGCGGCGGCCCTGGCTCGGCTCCGGCTCTGGCCCGGCTCCGGCTGCGGGAGCGGCAGCGGGGCGGCGGCGAGGGCGGGCGCGGTGCAGTGAGAGGGGCTGCCACTGGGGTCAGGGAGCAGGCACCAGGAAACACGGCGGCCACGGCGCTGCTCGCTCACACACACACACAGACACACACACACACACACACACACACAGACACGCACGGCTCCTCCCGCTGCCTCGCACTTCACCCCCCCGGGCAGGGAGGGAGGGAGCGAGCGAGCGCTGCTGCATTTCCCAAGTGCCGCACAGGCTCCCCGCGCTGGCGCACGGCTCTGCCAGCCGGGGTCACAGAGCCGGAGCCCCCCGGGACCCCCTTTCTTCCCAGACTCGCTAGCCCAGACACGGCCGGCCCCGCACCACGCATCGCCGAGCGGCTCCGTCCGCTGCCCGCCGAGATGACAAAATAAATAAGTAATAACAGCAACAATTAAAAACCCCCAAATCCTCGGAAGGGGTTTTGGCATCTTCAGCCGCACCTTTCTACAGCGGGTGTTGATGCGGTCCCCTGCTCCTTTGTAGGTAAGCTCACCTCAGCGACCAGAAACACCAGGGTTCGCCTTTCAGGCCGAGCATTGTCTTTGGGTAAGTGGGGCTTTCCTAAGGAAAAATAAAATCAGGGATGTGGCTGTTGTCTTTTTTTTCTTTTTTTCCCTTTTTTTCCCCCCCCCTCACCCCTGCAAAATCACAGCGATTGTGTCAACGGCCACAACAGTAACAAAGTAAAGATTTAACGTGTTTGTTTTTTTACTTTCAAGACAGCAAACGGAAAGGAGAGATTTCCAAAAATATATTACAATGAGGAGAAAGACGCAAGGAAAGAAAGACGCAAGGAGCAAACTCAAATATTTTTGAATAGTTGAGCAGAGAGAAAATAAATAGCAGGCCTCTACTAATGAGTATAAGTGACCTATACATTTTAAGTAAGTAATTTTGACTCTAGACAGCCCTCAGATATGCATGGCAAGCAGGCAGGTTCTTCTTTGTTGCTGAAAGCCATGAGAAGGGTATTCTGTATTGCCAGGCAGAAATCCACTGGGATGGACCATCCTGTTTAGAAACATGGCAAACTAAGAAAAATCAACCTGAAAAAGACTAAATGGCATAAGATTTCTTTCCCAAATTTACCCTTCCACTCTGATGTTTTTTACAGTCATTATAACTTTTGAAAGAAGTGAGCTCTGTGAGCCACCACAGGAAAATTCCTGTTTCAGACAAAAAGGCCCACAGATGAGTCGTCCTCCTGACCATATCAAAGCAACACTTCCAGGGAAATTCTTCCTGGAATGGAGTCTGCACAGTATTTTTAGCTGGCTTCCTGTGACCCAGCTGTAAAACCAGCAATCCAGCATCCCACCCGTGTCCCTGCACTCTGGTGGGAACAGGGAACCCCACCCACCTGGGAAATTGATCCACTCAGAACCAGGAAAAACCTTCTGCTCTGCTGTGGGTCAGCCTCCTCGCCCAGTCCATTTTTGTTCATATATGACTTTACAAACTCTGAAACATTTTCTGCTAAGGGCACCCAGCAGAACTTTTCCCTCTCACAAACTGCTTGTTTTCAGTATGCTTTCCGAAGAGGTACTCACCTGAGAAACATGCTGGCCCCAGAGTTGCTATAGGAAAGAAAAAATATTTTACTTAAACTGTTTAAAGGGAAGGAGTAGAGTTTTTCTGAGTGAAGGAGTAGAACCCCGCTGCCTTTTTTCATTAATTCACAAGGGCAGCATCAAAATGCAAGCACACAAAAATAAAATATCTATATTGTGGCTGGAACATGAATTCGTTAACAAACGCGTGACAAGAGGATTTTAGAGATAAACTCAGAAACCTAAAAAGAAAATGTGGTGTTTGAGTGTCACAGAACTGATTTTTCTAGCTGGGTGAAATTCAAAACAGTGAACAAACAGCTTTTCTTTCCCTGAATTTTTTTCTTTCCCTGCCTATTAATGATAGTGAAAGGTATGTTTTATATGAAACTTTAGTTCTGTTCAGAGTTGGCACTGGATTTTGTTTTTTTCACGTGTACAAATCCAAAGTGATTATCATCAAATGCACAGATTCAGGAGATGCATGTTCAAAATTATAAAACACTACAGAATCCAGAAAAGCACACCCATTCTTCACAATCTATTATGTCATCTTTAATACATTTCATAGGTATCACTGCCTCCAGTTTCTGCCAAGCACAGGACAGAGCTAACAGCTTTTGAGACACACACAGGGTGCTTCAGACACCCTCAACCACAGACACCTACCTATTTTTGCTCTTTACTTCAGTAAAAATTTTCCTAAATATCTGTAAAGCGCTACAAGAACGATTAACTTCAAGCCCACCTCTGAGCACTCATTCCTTAAATAATCTGATTTTTGAGAGATCTTTTACACAGAAATTCAAACCAAACTGAAACAAAAAAACCCTTTCAAACACCCCAAACCACATGTGAAGAACAAATTCAGATTTTGAAAAGGCTCCTTCCAAAAGGGCAGAGGGGGTTTTGAGGCAGACCCACAGCAGTGTCATGAATTCTTGTGCTGGCACAAAGCAGTGCAGGACCAAGGCTGGCACAGTGTGTGCTGCACCTCCTGAAAGAGCCAGGCCAGTGTTTCACACTATTTGTCCTTTGGACACAGTACCAGAGAGGTTGGGGTTGTTTGTTTCAATTTCCTGGTTTTTTTTTAGCCATTTTAAGACCAGAGCACCAAGGGTTCTCATTTGCACTGAAGACAATTCAGTTTCAGCCTGCAGAGACTGGAACATGCTGGTACAGTACTAGACAATGCATATTTTAATTTCCTAACATATTTTAATTTTCCTGACATTTTAACAAAATAGATTTTGGTCCAGTGGGTGGCCACTGGTAGTAATCTTCACCAAAAGTCACTGGATTTACCATATGTCAGCACAAACTAGTGCAGTTCTACCAAAAACTATCTTAATAGGCTTGTTCCCCCCATTAAAGCAGAAATTCTTCCCTAACTGTGGAACAGAAGACAACAAAAGAAAACTGCATTAGTTTGGGCTTCACCCACTGAGCCCCACAAGGTTCCAAATTTGCTGAATGTGTTTGGATAGATTCTCCCTTGCTCTGTCCTTTCACTTGCAGGCCATAAGTCACAGGGCATTTGGTGTGCATGCTGGCCAACAACATGAAAACAACCAAAAAACAGAGTATTACTTACAAACAACAAACAAACAGAAAAAAAAAAATCCAAAACAACAGGATTCCAATTTTACAAGTTGGGTTTTTTAGCTCTTAGGGCTTCTTAACAAAATTGCAGGCTGGAACTAGCAGCTAATTGCATCCTAAGAGCTGAAAAACCCCCCAGACCTCATGGCTTTGGACTTCCATAATCTGTCCCATTTTGAGTTTTTATCTGACATTTCCCCCCCTCACAAACAGGCCTATAAACTGTTCAATACTCCAGCAAACACTTCAGGAAGAACCCACAGCCTTTCCTTAGAAACACCAGCTTTGGGAGGAAAGTGACAATTGCCAAAAGGAACTGAAATTGGAGCTTTCTGTCAGAATCTGCAGATACACAACAGCATGTCATTATTCTGCTGATAGAGCATCAGGTAAGATTACTGAAGGAAATATCACCAGCTGCCCTCTGGGCAGTCTTTTACATTTGATGGGCCAGAACTTTGTCACAGGATAATGCCTGTCTGCTGCTTCGCCCCTTTAAATTGAATAAAATTATATATTTCATTGGAATTTTCCTACTTTCCTCTATAAAAATAAAGTGATGCAAAAAAAACCCAGCTGGAGGAGAATTGTTTGTCCTTCTAAGAACTCCCAGTGTAACTGACAGTCATGGTACCTGGAAAAGAAAGAATTACTTTTTTTTTTTTCCCCCCCCTGAACATTCCACTGAACATTCTTTTTTTCAGAATTAAGGAGGATCCATGGGTGATTTATTTCCTCACAACAGAGAAGGCAGTGACTCCAGTTGTGTATGTACACAACGATGCAAGTGTGGCTTGATGGAGAGCAGTTCCTGCACAGGCATCACTGCAGGAACTCCCGGGTGCTGGAGGCTCAGGGCACACTCCAAGGAGAGGTTTTGGGGGTCACACTCTGGTCAGTGAGCTGTGGGTGTTTGAACATCCTATTTATTGCAGTTCAATTTGCCTGTTAAAAGGTGGAGGCCTTTTCCCCCAAGTGATCACTTTATCATTTAATTAGTTTATTATTTTACTCAATTATTCATTGAGTCAAAGCCAGTGCATGGGAAAACCTTCAGTTTAATTTACCTGCAGCTCAGGCACTCATAGCCCATTTTGTACCAAACAATTTTGTACCAAAATCTGATGGTGTGTCAGAAAACAGGCATTGCTACTAGAGAAGAGTGTCTTACAAACCTCTCCTCTCCTTGACCTTTACCTTATTTAACTCCCTGCCCTGTTCATCACAGAGATTATCTCTCCTGTGGCAGACCCTGGCCACACACTGCTTCTGTTCCTGGGTGTAACAGGAACTGTGTCCCCTTGGGTCTGAGCAGTCACACTGATACCAGGTGGCCTCCTGTCTACACTCCAACTCTACCCCTGTCCCTCTGGCTTCAGACAGAAGATTCTGTCAAGTGGTTTTCTTTTGAATTTTTCAAATGTCAGTCTCCACAAACCGAAATTTCCTGCAGACAGAGAAAAATTCTTCTTTCTATTCCTGAGAGAAGGTCCCTGTTACATGGAGAGTTATGTATGAAATTCTCCAAATCAGTCAAAATTCCACATGGAAAGCAAATTGCAAACCTGAAATAGATCTTATTTCTCAGTGCAAGAAAAGCATTTTATATGGTATTGCAGAGGAGAGAGTATTACTCCTGTGTTATCTTCAACACATATTTTTTTTGAAGACTACAGATTTACTGGCAAATTAATCTGATGATGATGATGACTATTGTCAACAGCTACTCAGAGTTAACCTCTTTACATCTAAACAAATAGAGCTTCACTTCATGCCTTGCATAATTAACTTCATGCTTTTGACAGACACGAAGAACCGTGCTCTCCAGCAAATCTGCAGCTAGTTCTGGTTCATCCAGATTCCTTTGGGTCAGAACTGTGGTGCCCTGACAGGAAATTGTAGGATGAGCATAACAGAAAGCCTTTAAAGGTGTCAGGTGCTCCTACATGGACATCTTTTCCAATCTGAGCTCCCTAAATGAAGGAAAAGACTTTCTCAGGAGCCTTGTCACTTTAAATGTCCTGGTAACACTGCTGATCTGAAGGTACACATAACCCTAAGAGCCTGGAGCCAAAATCTTTACTGTGTGCTAATTATCATCATTATCAGACTCTGCTGTACAGAAAATACAGCTCATGTGGCTTAGAAATCCTCCCATTCTGTGGAGAAAGAGCAAACCTTAAATCCACAGGCAGTGCTCTAATGTAAGCCAGCTTTCTGGGAAGGAATGGTGAAGGTCCTACTGGATCAGCTCTGGTCAATGCTCATTTTTATCCCTTGATCTGGCATTTTAAAAAGATCAATATTCCTTACCAGTTATTGTCTGGATTTTGAAAGCATCCAGGCTGAAAACACTTGCTAAGAACTGAGGGATGTTGCACTCTTTGTTTCAGGCACCCTCAGAACAGAAATCACCTGTTCCAGTTATTGCCTGGAATTTGAGTTCAGTGTTGGCAAACTGGGCCCTGCATGTCTTTGAGGCATATGGAAATTGATGATGAAAGTGTCTAGCATAACTACAAGTATAATTTGATGGAAACTGGAGCAGTGAACTGTGAGAAACTGCTAAATCAGTGTCATCAACCTCTGCTTGAAAAATAATGAAACAGAAATACCACCAGGACACAAGCAACGCAATGCAAAGGCTGTGAAACCAGAGAGCAGATACAAAAAATAGGGAAACCCAGCAGAAATTATTTTAATTGTTGTTTTTGAAACAAATATACAGTACAGCTTTGATGGAGACAGTGACATCACGTCTCCTCCAAATTGCTCAAGCCCAAAACCTTGGCAGGAGCTGCTCCAATAGAATATCATGTTCAGCCCTGGCACTCTCTCCTGCCTACCCAGAACCATGTGCAGAATGAGAACAGCACCGTGGCCAATCCTTGTTAGAGCTCCAGTCCCTGGGGGGAACAGGAAAACACCAAAATAGAAAACATGTTACAGTCTTAAAGCAATAATATTACTGAGGGGAATAAAATAAATATGACCTCAGAAGTAAGATGACATTTATTGCCTAAAAGTTAACAATTCCTGGAGCTGTAAAAGTATAAATAAGACCTGATGATGGCAGTAAAAAGATTCTGATATTGCTTTATTCATACATTTTGAATGAAAACAAAACAAACTGACGTAGAGATCTGAGAGCAAGAGGACAAAGAAAGAAGATATTGTAATTTTTGTATACTAGATGTATGTTTTGTTTACTGATGTTTGCCTACATCAGTGAACACACACTCATATTACTGGGGAAAAAAAATGAATTATTCTATTTAGCTCTACCCGTGTTTTGAGATAGAAAAATGTGTATGTATGCCCAAGACAGGGATATAAGCGTGCATATTCGTAGACTTGCCAGAAAATTTGTACAAAAAGATCACAGGGAGACAGAGACAGCTGGAAAAATTGGAGCAGGGGCTCTGATTTTCATGCCAGTGTTACACCTAATGCAAAGGGAATGCAGATGATGGACTGCAAGCTATATGTTACTCCTCCTGACACATCTCAGTGTGCTTGCAGAGCTGAGCAAAGACTGGGAAGTAACAAAAAACCCCCAACAACCAAACACAAAAATCCCCAAAAACCCACACAAATAAACAACAAAACACACAGAAATTATAGAAAGAGTGTTATCAATAAATTAAAATATGTATCTCTCATTACAGTCATCAACATTTTCATGTACAAAAGGCAATATCAACATTGAGCAGTGGATACTTCTAAAATTTGAAAATTTAACTAAATTCTACCTTCAACCCCACCCAGGGATGGCAGAAAACCATGAAATGGAAAATGAGTACACACAAATGTCTCTCGCATGTCCTGCATCATATTTTGAGAGAATCGTAATGAGATGTTTCTGCATATGGATTTATGCAGATTAATTATGAATAAGCCTAATTAGAAAGCTGGTATCTAATAATATCTAACATCTAGAAGATATTATCTAGAAGGGATTTCTACTAGGGAATATACAGATAGGAGGCTTAGTAGGAAAATGCTAAGTGGAATCCTGAGAGGACTTTCTGGTAATAAATTCAGGTTTCTAAACTAATCTAGGTGTGGGTTCTGATCTCTTTTCCCATGAGGTGACCTCAAAACCTTTGTGTTAAAAAGTCATTTTCTCTGCCAGCTAACCCAGACCATGCAGATGAGGAGTTTTTCAGTGTTACTTTGCCCCCTCAGACCCACTGATCACAATTCCATCTTTTGTGATCCATCCCAAACTGGGACCACTCTCAGAAAACTGCCTTCTCGAGAAAACCAGCTCAGGAGATCAGCTCTAAGTCTCAGTTAGAATTTAACCAGGGTACCCTGGTGTGCCCCCAGGGAGGGCTCCTGTGGATTCCTGCTGTGCATTCAGATTTGCACAGCCTTGGGCAGGGGCTCTGTTTGTGCCACCCTCCTTGCCACAGTGCCCCACCCACTGGGATGTTGTCACAGACACATTTTATGAAAAATCCTTTCCTTAGGATCTTTTCTCCTGAGAAGCTGAGAGGCCTCAGCAACAAAATGTAAACAATGATTTTCTGCTGCTGTGGGATGCAACAGGTGCAGCTTTGATTGGTCTATGTTGGTTGTTTTTAATTAATGACCAATCACAGTCCAGCTGTCTCAGACTTTCTGGTCAGTCACAAGATTTTATTATCATTCTTTTCCATTCCTTTCCTTTGCTTGCCAGCCTTCTGATGAAATCCTTCTTCTACTCTTTTAGCATAGTTTATATATATATATATATATATATATATAAAATAAAATAATAAATCAGCCTTCTGAAACATAGAGTCAAGATTTTCATCTCTTCCCTCATCCTGGGACCCCTGCAAACACCACCACAGGATGTCCCACCTCAGACAGGGAGAAGGCAAAAGGAAAACATTAAAAACACAAATGTGGTGATGCAGAAGGCAAAGGAAAAAGTAGGGGTTCAGTTCCAGCTTTCCACAAGCCCATATCCAGTATAAGGCCAAGCCTACAAAACAAATTCAGCCACAAAACTTCTCCAGATCAGCTTGTGGCTTTATCCACCACCAGAAGATAAGCTAATCATCAGTGATTTTTTCCCATTTAGAACAAAACTGCTAGCCTTAAGAAGGACAAATCTAGAATAGCATGTATACTTAATCTTCTGTCCAAGCTTCAGGCTGAGGGCTATGCTTGATGTTGAGCAGGCAATACAAGATCACATTCGTGCCACTGAAAGCCTTGGCTTCCCTCCTAGTTAAACCGATACAATTGAAAAGAGCACACATTCTGCCTGCCTTGAGGTCAATCTCCTGGTTTTGAGATTAGACATTAGCTGTGAGTGTAAAAAACTTTAGGTACACATTATTTTTTAGCCAGCTGTTCCATATGCAAAAAACCATGAAACCAGAGTATTTTATTCACTCTTGTTGGCTTCCTTCTACCCTTTCAAGCTTGGCCTGTCATAAAGCCCTCTGTGTTAGCTAAAGAAGAAAATTTCCCACATATGGGAGCTCTACAAAGGGAAAATTACTCCTCCATGTCTGGGGGTCTCTATCAAAATGAACAGTGTGAGCCAATGAACAGCAAGGGAAGAGATCACTGCTGTCAGTCCCTGCTTTGATTCCTCCAGCCCAGAATCCACCTGCACACTCTCCTGGTACTTTGAAGCATTCCCTTATTTTCTGATGGATTTTCATTAGAGTGCACTTTTCCACCTATTTGTCGGGTCTGAACGTTCAATACTGCCAAATTAACACAGCAAAAAAATCAATGATTAAAGCCCACCCGCCACCAGATTGCCATAGTCTGCAAGCTGCTTCATTTCCATTTCTTCAAATACTTTGTCCTGGTTACGTTGTTGTGAGAGTCCCTGTGCTGTAATTCTGCATTTATGTCAGAAAGTGTGTAGGAACTCAGAGAAAAGTCCTGTGGCATTGCCTCTGGGTGAGCTCTGGTCTCCCAGAGATGAGTGTGACCCCAACTCTGCACCCACAGGGACCATCTCCAACATCTGATATCTATCCTTCAATTCCAGGCCTCAGAGCCCCTGACAGAAGAGAACTTGAAAGTTTTGGACTCTGGGCCCCTGCACATGTTATAATCAAAAATTTATTTCTTTGTGTGAGTCACAGGAAAAAGAGCCAAGCTGTCAGGATTTTAGAAGCCTTGGTTTAAAAATAGAAACAAGAGGAAAATATGCTCCTGAGCTGTCCAAGAACTGATCTGACTGCCACTGTCTTAAAATACCTCTGGCCATAGCAGTGCTGATTTATTACCATTGTTTTGTACTTCCCAGGGAGGAGTGACAGGATGGGAGCCATCAGATTGGATGTTTTATCTCACTCATCTGTTTGTAAAGACAAACTGTAGCTCCAGAACCAGAGGAGCTGGAAGGGCTCCAGAGAGGCTGTTGAGTAGGTACACTCTCAATAGACTGAATTTTCTCTCTAAACACAGGGCTGAAGCCCAGGCTCCTGGCAGAGCCCAAGGCTCCTTCCAGGCCCACACTTTGTCAGTTCTCAGTGGGACTGCAGCAGGGCTTTGAGAAAAACTGATCTGATTCCTGTCTAGTGCCTGACAAGCATCCCTCCCAGCACCAGCAGCATCCCCCTGCAGAGCAGAGCTCAGCGCTGGATTTCTTTCTTCCCACCAAATCCCACTCTTTTTAGAGAGTTTGGGATTTGCAAGGAATGCAGGATCCACTTCCTTTCAGACTCCAAACAAATGTTTAGAAGTCAAACTTGCTGCCATGAAAGAGGTATGAGTGTTGCTGTTAGTTTAAAGAGAAGTGAGAGGAAGTTGAAGACTTACAAACCTGCACTTATTGGACATTTTTCCTTTTATAGGCTTGGATTTTGGGCCCAAATAAGCCCCTTCAAAAGCAAACCCAAATGTAATGTGCTTGGAATTCTCCCTACCAATGACAAGAGCAGAGGTGCCACTGTTGTCACTGTGTAACAGCACAGGATGTTGATCATGGTGTCATCCAAGCTGCACAAATCTGTACAGATTCTCTTTTAAAACAGTAGCTGGTGCTAAATCCAAAGTTCCTGGCTGTGAGTTGGAGACAGACTCCACCAGCACTCAGTGATTTATGCTGCCTGCTCCAGAAGCCATGCAGCTTCAGGAATTTTTTTTTTCAAGCTCACACAGCAGTTTGAAAGTCTCATCCAAGAGATACCAAGGGAATCCCAGCCAGCAGCTCATCCCTACACACCCTCCTTTAGCACAGCCAGGATTTGCATTTCCTATTCCAAGACAATTGTGGAGTAATGGACCTAGACATATTTTATTAACCAAAGTCTCCATGTCCAGTAATCCACTTGTCACTATTCTTAATTTTGTCTCTCACAGCATTTATTTGGTACAGAAGGATGATACATGCCTTATTTTAAATAGCTACACTGAAAATGAATATTAGAAAATCCTGCATTGTGTTTTACCTGTCAGAGGTCATCAGGAGCTATATTTCAAGAAAACTGAAGGCATTAGATGTAGTTTGCCCAGTAGATTAATACTGAGCTGTGAACTTTCATCCTCTGCAGCAAGATTTCCATCCAACTGACACAGAACTGACATGCAGTAACACTTACAACCAGGGGGATCCAATTTAGACAGAGTTCAAATGGTTTCAAGCTACTCAAAGGTCACAGAGGTAAAGTATGCATAAGAGAGCTGGCTTTAATCAGAGGCTTTTCAGTAATGTCACACCAGAAGTGATAGGCTACAGTGAAAATGAGCTGAATGCTGGGCTGAAGAGTTAAATTACCAAATATATTTAAATATTGCAAATACATTCTTTAAGACACTTTCACAGGCCCAAACACTTTGTGGGTTTTTTTCCAGAACAATACAAAAAGACATGTACTTTTACATGACAAAACCTTTCTTATGTGGCATCACATCTGTGATGTCTGTCTCCAGAGGCTTTTGGGGAAGAGATGTGACCCAAACCTAAAACAAAACAGCTTCATGGTGGGTGACAACTCAGAAATAATTCAAAAAAAGACTCTACATTTTCTCCATAATGGCGCCTTAGAACATAGAAAAATTGAGAGGGACAGGCAGGATTATAGAGAGAGAGAGGATTTAGGAAACTACAATTTTAATGCAGTTATCAAATGCTGACCTACTTGTGGAACAGGCAGGTGGAATCTCTGTTAAACATTTCATACCAAAGAACAATGTGAAAATGAGGGAACTCATTGAAAGAGTTCATTTTCATGCCATTGAAAGACCATGTGCTATTCTCTGGAGGCTTTAAAATGTTACATTCCACCCAGAAACCCCTGAATCTTTCAGGTGTCCTTATTTCCAGCTTCCCTGATCAGTTTGAGTGCATCCAAACCAGCCCTGTGCCCTCCTTGCCAGGCAGAGAGGCTGTGAGCTTTGTCTCCATGCCACCAGGTAAAAACTGGGAGTAAACTGGGAGTTGGTGATGCAGCTTGGGAATTGTGCACCACCCCTTCTGCACAGCCATTCCTACCTGCTCTGCACTCTGCTGGAGAGCTGCATCCCAAACACAACAGCAGTTCCTGCACAAAGCACCTCTTTATTCCACCCCACAGCCACCTGGAACCCTGGGCAGACCTTAACAAACCCATTCCTGGGGGCACCTTTTCAGCTCATCTCCAAGGGAGCAAGCACCTCTGTGAAGGCTGAACTAAAACTGCAGAAGGAACTGCCTTAGGAAAGGAAAAGGAGCATCTCAAATCTTCCCCACCACCTGCAACTGGTTTTAAATTTAGCATGAAAAATGAATCCACCAAAACCAGCCCAAATCAAGCATTAAGAGAAGGAATAACAAACCCCAAACTCCCACTGCCCCCCAAAAACCAGCAGAATACCCCATCTTAAAAAATAAAACACCTCCAGCTGCTACTGAAGAGGAGTTAGAACCTGAACATGAGAGTTTCTTGCCCTTCTGCCGGGCTTTCTTGAGTGCTTTTTGAAGAGGCAGGCACAGCACAGAGCAGTAATTTTGCTGCAGAAATAAAGATGGCAGAAGAGAAACAACCATGCCTCAACATGTTATCCACACCAAGCCCTGCTCACAGCCTTCTCCTCACTCTGCTTTTCTGACATTGTCTTCCCAGCTCTAGTCCCTCAAATGAATCACCCAGTGATGGCATTTCAGCTGAAAAGTCCTCATAAAATAATGTTTTCCTCATTGAATTAAAGAAATGACATGATACCTATTAAACTGGACAGTGATGTTATAGGACATGAGATATTTAATGTTTTACAAATGATTGGCATCAAAATCTCTCCCTAAACACAGGGACAATTACAGCAGTGAAGCCAGCTCCAGTGTGTGTCTGCACCCCACCTTGGAGAAAAATCAGCAGAGGGTGTTTATTGCAGTCCTAAATGTGATTTATCTGTGGCCTCCTCAGCATTCATGTGTCTAAAGCCTCCAAAGAATTCAGCTCTCCCACAAGACACATATCCAAAACCATCCTTAACAGCCTCCATTTCCACAAGAACAGAATGTGTGGATGAGAATATTCTGGTCAGCTGGCTCAAAGGGATCAAAAAGTTGATTGGGAGCTCCTGGGGGAAAAAAAAAGCTCCTGGGAAAGGAGCTACAAGGGTTAACTTGTGGGCTCCCTCAAAAAACACATTTGTATTCTTTTGAATAAAACACCAAACTTAATGACCATCAAATAATGGTTGCAAGTGTCCAGATTTGGAAAAGCTGGACACATTCAATTGCTTTCTCTGACGGGGGCTGTACTTATTTGGCATTACCAGAGATATCTCAATCCCTAAATAATTAACCTACAACCAATAGCTATGAAATTGCCTCACTAAGCTCACTAGCCAGGACTGTTTGCTGTTAAATTAGCAGAATAAATAATTTACACCAAAAAAAAAAAGTGTGCACAGGGTAGTGCCAATAAACCTGGAGGAACTTGTTCATTATTTGCAAGAAAATTGGATGAAAGCACAATTCCCCAAGTACAAGCAATTCTGCAGAGTAAAAGGTGTATTAGTATTATTGCAGCTTGTAGGCAACAAATGAAGCCTCCTGACTGCTCTGCTCTGCTCATCAGCCTTTCCTCCACAGCTGGGCAGAAATACTTGCAGTGCCCTGGACATATGAGAACACAGGAGATTCAAAGTTTGCATGCAAAATGTATTTTTGTGGGGAAAAAGTCATTAAAATATTGCAGCTTTACCATCACTCGCTTGTGAGTAAGCAAGGACCTAAAAAGTAGTATTTATAGAGTATATATAAATATATTTATTATAGATACTATATTATAAATATAATATATATAGTATATATTATGCATATAATATATATTATATAGAATATAAGTATATATTATATATATTTATATTATAGTATACATAAATAAATTAGATATTTTATATATTTATAATATTGTATAGTATATATAAATACTATACAATATTATAAATATATAAAATATAATATATAAGTATATAAGTATATATACTTATAATATATAAGTATATATACTATAAATACATAGTATATATACTTATATATTTATATATATAAAGTATTTATAAGTATTTAAGTATTTTTATATATTATATGCTATTGGTATAGTATATAAAAATACATTATATATGATATATTTTATATATAATATAGTATAGTGTCTATAAATACTATATATAATATATAATACTTTTATATAACATACATTATATAAAATACATTTATATATCATAAAATATTATGTATTATAGTACATATAAATATATTTTATATATTATTATATATTTATTATTATAGTATATACGAATATATTTATATGGATAATATTAATAAGTATTATATATAAATATATAAAATTTATATATAGATAATATTTATAAGTGTATATATGTGTGTATATATATATATGTGTATATATATATGTGTATATATATATATGTATGTATGTATGTATGTATGTATGTATGTAGTATTTAACACTGAAATGACAGTTGTGTATCATTTGGAAAACCCACTAATTATTTTTTCCAGTGGCAAAAGTCACTCTTGCTCACTCCAACCGCTCAAGAAAAGCGCTCTGTAAATTCATAATTCTCAGGATCTTTATCATTTTTAAGATCACTACAAAATGAAGTGCTGATAAAAGTTATGTCTTGGAAAAGCCCATCTCTGCACGGTTACTCCTATAGACCTTGCTCCAGCACGTCATGAATCAGTCAGCATCTTTCCACTAATGTCCCTGGGAGCTGGAGCAGACCCTGCTGGCTAAGAAAAACAATCCTGACTCTCTGCTGAAACTCCAAGAACAGTTTCACAACAGCTATTCAAAAGGCACATTCAGAAGTCACAGCTAAGAACTGACATTCAGCAATAAAGAAATAAAATTCAGGGAGAAGGGTTTGGCACAGAGTCTGGTGCTGAGGCCAAACAAAGCTCATGGCTGATGTGGGCCCACCTCCCGTGAGGTTCTGGAGCTCCTGTGCTCCAGATGTCTGTGATATGCTCATATAAATAGGCTCCAATTGTCAATATATTTGCTCCAATTGCCTGGAGGAATGGCTTTCCCTGCCCGGTGGGACAGCTCCCCCCACCCACTGTGGCTTCTGCACAGTTTCCCTCTCGGGGCTCTAGCTGCTCACAGTGACCCCCAGATGTGTTAGAAAGTCTCTTTTCCCAGCCCAGCAGTCGAAGAAGGAGTCAGAACTCCTCACTTCTCATTCTCAGGGTTGTTTATTGTTTCTTATCTATAAAATTCTTTCTCTGGCCTGCTGAGGTCTGCTCAGCAGGACAGTCAGAGGCACTCTGCCCATCCTTGGGGCAGTGTTATCTTTTTACACTAAAAACTACATGTACAATATTTACAATAACTTCCCAATTCCTATCATCTATGTTAGACAGTGAGCTTCTACACTAAACCAGTCTAAAAGTGCCAGCATCCCAATAGAAGACGGAGGCCAAGAAGAAGATGGAGAAAAGCAGGACACACCCAGATCCCTCCATCTTGGCCCCTGAACCCCCATTCTAAAAACCCAAAAAAATCCATTTCTCACCCCGTGACAAACTAATTATTACTCTACTCATACTTTCGTGGCTTGCAGATCTTCATCTAAGGTTGGTAACTTGCTCCATGGGTCATAATCAAAACCACAGGCATCTTGGGCTGTGTGCCAGGGTCTCTGAGCCCCCTGGCAGGGGTCCTGGCAATGCAGGACAGCCAGAGGGATGTCCTGAATTCCAACACTTCCTGCCCTCCCTGCATCACCCCCGAGCTGAGGGACACCCTCCAAGCCCTGCCTGCCCTCCCAGCTGTGCTTTTCTTCCAGCACCAGCCTCAAGGGACAGAGGCACAGACACCTTCACCTCACCCAGAGCCCCTGGCTATGGGATCCAGCCCCTTGGCTGAGCAGCAATCAAATGCCAAGCCTCAGCCTGATTTGTTGGGTTTTTTTGTTATTTGATAGCAAGTATCATGGGACGTGTTTTTTGACCTCGCTCTGTATTCATACTGAAAACAAACAGTCTCTTTATAAAACCCCAAACATTTCTCCTTAGATTATGAATCATGTAGTTGCATGACCTGTGTCCCAATGCTTCCTGCAATCTGTCTTATTTAATACTGAAAGAAATCGTAGATATGAATGCCAGCTTGTCTGTTCTCCTAGAAAACAATACTGGGAATAGCAATTTCACTCATCTTTATCCCAAAAGAACAACAACAACAACAAAAAATAAATCCAAGAAAAACCAGGTTAGCCCTGTGGAGTAAAAGGTGTCTCAGTGTCATTGTTGCATGCAAGGATCAGATAAGCATTTGGTTTGTGCTGTCTCTGAAGACAGCTTTATCCAAATAAAGCAAAGTGCATTTTATCATTCTGTAATGGAAAAGACCTGTCACTCTTTGAATATCATCATATGGTTGGTGGCCAGCAGATAATGGACTGCTAAGTGTCAAGGTGACTGGCTTTGAATGTGCACAAAACTAAAAATTATAGACCTGTCATTCCCCAGGCAGGCCACAATTAGCTGTCTATGCAACTTGAAATTCCCATTTTGCCAGCTGAATAATCAACTGGGTACAGTTTCTCAATGTGGATGCCTTTTTAGGCTCTTTGCACTTAGGATTTTATCTTTTTCATAAGGTTTTTCAAATAACTGCATGGTGCATTTAGGCAGAGGAGGTTGGGAGTGAACTGCACAGTTATCTCCTCCCCAAACACACTCATGAATACATCCACCACTATTACACAATCAACACTTTTTATGTTCATTTCCTCTCACTATGCTCTACCCTATATTGTTTCTGCCAGAGATGTGGTGCTAAGGAACACGAGCTACACAAAATTCACAGCTTCAGACTTCCTAGCTGTTTTTTTTTCTATTAGAAACATAATATTCTTTTTCCACGTCTTGCTATCAGTTCACCCTGATACGAGTTAATAATGCAACCTGACTTGGAAATATAAATGTTTTCAATGGCCAGCTTGAGAAAGGAAAATTATTTTCCTTTGGGAGAATTTTTTTTCCTATATCGCTTTTTCTTTATCACTAACAAACATTTAAGGTGGTTTTTGGCCAAGACAAGTCCAGTGATATATATCCAGAATGACTCTTACTTTCTGCTAGGAAACTCAAGAAGTAATATAATCAGAAGCATGGAGAATCCCAGGACATACATTAATGTATGTGCTGTAGCCCTTTTTGTCCTGGACAAGTAGCAAACATTTGATATCTAAAAGGCCATTCTGCACTTGAGAAAGAAATTGCTTAACATTGTGCACGAAGATGAAAATAAATAAGGCTAAATTCTGGGTTTATAAACAATGCAACATCAGGACAATTGCTGCCTCAATGACTTTTTGATATGAACTCCTTTCTAAAGAAATGTTATTGCAAATGTTTCCTTTTCGTTTTTTTTTTTTTTTTTCTTTTTTAGCTCAGCCAAAGCCACTTGGAATAACAGAAATCCATCTGGGAACCACCCTGGACATTGAACCCAGCTGCAATACAGGGCCTTCCATTTTTCCAGTGCTTCATATATAAATATAATGCGTGCTGGCCTGGGAGGTGCAGGATTATCTGAGGAGGGCTGCTGAGCACCCAAGCCTATGGCTGAGCCTGTAATTAAATGGCACATGGGCTGGCTGCCTCAAGTGACAGGGCCTTGAGGAAGCCCTGGGCTTCCCTCAGACCCATTTCCTTTCTCCCAGCACAATTCACTCTTCCCTCACTTGCCCCATTTAAGTGCCCCCCCGTCCTTTTTTTGATGATGACTTTTAAGAGCAGTGATTTGAAGAGTGTAATTTACAGCAAGTCATGAAAATAGCTGTATGCACAAAGCTGAAGACGTGGCAAATTACAGCTAGAGAGCAGGAATGAGAGGCTGGGGGAGCAAAGGGGAAAGTTCTTAAATTCACACTGCAGAACTACACTGTTAGCCTGGATTTGCTCTCTGCTTTTTCTCCTCTCTCCCTCTAGAAATAGAGGGCTAGACCATTAGAGGATTCAATTGGTTCCAGATGGACCCTTAACCCAGTTCTTCTAATAAAAACATTTTCCTGTTAAACAACCTGTGTCACATGGAATAGATGAAATTCATTTTTAGTGTACCACCACTGAAGCCCGGAAAGAAAAAATCTACATGTGAGGATCTTTATCTCAAATAGAAAAGGGTAATGCAGCAATGATTTATCTCACAATTGGGCAGTGGTAATTAAAAAGTAATCCTGGACAAGACACATAACACAAGTTTCTAAGGAAAGTTATAAAAAATTATAGCTGCCTTTTTTAAAGACAGCAGTCCATTCTTAACTTTTCTATTATATTCCTTGGAAAAATCAAAATATAACAGTATGACTAAGTCATGTTTTTTGTGAGCTACTTCCCTTGTTAAAAAACTTTAGTTTCATTTTGCTTCTGTTTTTTTAATACATAAATCACAGAGCCAGCTTTCCTTGGATAGAAATCGCTGACAAAAGCCTTGCAGTTGTCTCATCAGACCATGGTCTTTTTGCTCATTAGAACACAACTTTTACCGTTCTAGATTAACATTTAAGGTGCCTAGAAAATAAAAAGGGACTGAGATTTTGCATTTGGCAGCAGGTTGCTGAAGCAGCTCCCATCCTCCGTGCTTGGGCTCCACGTGCCAAGCAGTGTTTTGGCTGGCACAGTCGTTTGTGTTGCCATGCAGTCAGCATGTATTTTATCGTTTACCAGCTGGATCTGTTCCTTGATCAAGCTCTCTGTACTGCTGTGCAAACAGTTGTGGCAGCAAATGCAAGAACTGGGGACACCCTGCCAGGAGGGGGGAGATGCCTGAACTGCCTAAGCTGTGGCTGCTGGTGAGTAAATGTTCCCAGTGCCACAGCCTGTGTAGGCTGGCTGGCTGTCTACCCCAGTTCCTCAGAGAGCTTCTATTTGGCTTCAGTTGCTTTCAAATATATTTTTTTCACACACCACCTTTGCGAGAAGTACTGCAATTCCCAATTTACAGCTGCAGAACTGAACTGCAACGGCGATTTCAAAAGTATCTTTCAGACAGATTTAAATTGTGAGTGCCTACAAAGCTTTCAGAATGAGCTTTTAATTGACCTGGAAGCTTTTGAAATTATTTCCTTAAAAAGCAAGAAAGACATGGTTTCCAAGCTAGCATGCTAACCAGCAAGCTGCCCTGGCACCCTTGCTTTGTGTGTTTCTTTCCATTTTCCCACCAGAGATGATGTGATATAATTTATTACGATCATGAAACTGATTATGCATTCTGAAGTCAGCAGATTTACCTTAAAATAACACAGTGCCTCAGTGAAAACCATTACATGTTCACAGTGGAATCTGTCTGGGCAAATGAAAAAAAAAATAAAATGCAACTTGCCTCAGATTCCATCCACCCTCCTCCAACACCCACACACACTCTCTCTCTGGTTTATTCTCTTACTATTTTTGTCCATTCTGGAAATTAAAAATTTTCCAGAGTTGGGGTTAGTGGATATTCCCTCATGTTTCTGTGGGGACCTGTGCTCACACCGCTGTCTGTTTGATCCTCTCAGAGCTTTGCTTTGGCACTGCAGCTGGGAGCATTTCTGCCATCTCCGGCTATGCAAGCAGCCTGCATGATTTGCTAGATGCTAGCAGGGGTTTGGAAGAAGATTTTTAAAAACCACACATTCACATTTCTCTTTCTAATGTCTCTTCACCTCAGAGGCTGCTCTGTTACCAGAAAGCTGAAACTACTCTCAGTTAAACTGGGCTTTGGTTAGACCAGTCCCACACACATGCTGCCTTGTATAAAACACTTATTTGCTTATTTCCACCAAACAGTGTCTTCCTATGGAAATTTATTAGCCTGGAGATAAGGAAAGCCTCACATCACCATCATTCCTGCTGAGAGCACATGGAAACATCTAGGAACATCAGTTATATGCAAACTTAGGAAAAGGGTAAAATGGGATAAGCAGCAAAATGAAGACAAGGCATTTGCACAAAGGGGTGCAAAAACTGTACAAGCTCCCCCCCACCTCTGTGCTTCAGTTTCTTCAACTAACACTGCTCCTGCAGCTCTGTCAGCGATCCCTCTCTCTGGTTTTCCTTTTCAGGCTGCGAGGGGCACTGCCGTGGTGCAGGGCAGAGCGATGCTGCTCTCCCCAGCGCAGCCTCGAGGAACGGAACCGCAGCAGCACCGCCCGCTGCTCCCGGAGTGATGCGAGCGAGATGCAGCTCCTCCGGCCCTGTCTTTATCCACAGCCCGAGGAGAGCTGGGCAAGTTACCATGACACCGAATCACCCCTGCCTTCCCCTTCCATTCCGTTTACGAGTTGAAGACGGAGAAAGCAGCAGATACAGCGCTAAGTTAGGCCGGACCTACCCCCGGAGCAGGGCCCAGCCTTTACCTGCACCAAGGCCAAGGGCTGTGGCTGCTCTGCACACCTGATGGGCCAACTCAAACTCTCCGAGCACTCACGCTGTCAGGACATTCAGCTGCTGAATGAGAGACAGGCAAAACTGCCTAATTTCTGAGAAGGAGAAGCCACTTGCTAAAAACTACCACACTCTTAAGTCCTGCGGCTATTTCAGCTGCAAAGCCTTAGGTCTCCAAGAGCCCACTGCTGGGTTTTCTTTCCTGAAGAACGGAGTACATCTAGGCTCTACATTAAATCTAAATAATATAGAGACTGCAGGCTTTAAGTTAATATTAACAGGGGCAGCTCGGGAGGGTCCCCTGAGCCCGCCGTGCTACCCCGGAGGGACACCAGGGGACACGGGGCTGGCTGCTCTGGGCTCAGTGACAGCCCCGGCTTCGTGGGGACAGCCCCGGAGCGGTGACAATCCCTGCTCTGTGGTGGCAGCCCCAGCTCGGTGGCAGCCCCGGCTTGGTGGCAGCCCTGGAGCAGTGACAGCCCCGGCTTGGCGGTGGCAGCCCCGTTTCGGTGGCAGCCCCAGTCCCGTTTCCGTGACGGTGACAGCCCCGTTTCGGTGGTGACAGCCCCATTTCCGTGGCAGCTCCAGCCCAGGTGACAGCCCCGTTCGGTGGCAGCCCCAGCCTCGTTTCAGTGGTGACAGCCCTGCTCCGGTGACAGCCCCAGCCCCGTTCGGGGACAGTCCCATCCCCGTTCGGTGGCCCCGGTGGCCGCCCCTCGCCGCGGGCTCGCCAAGGTCACGGCGGCGGCCGCTCGCGGGATTGGCTCCGGCGCCACGGCGTGTTATTACTGTCTGGTTTGATCGGAGCGGGGGGTGGTCTCCAATCAAACAGAGAAAAGGTCCTGCAGAAGGTAATTAAATCCTGTCAGAGGCAATTATCGGTTCCAGGGCCATGACTCTGGCACTGAATGCAGATGATCTGAAGCTCTATTCTTGTAGAAATTCAAGAGGGCTTCTGGCACGGATCAGTCAGACATAAAGGAAACAGCAGGCTTTTTGCAAACAATGCCGTGCTGTATTTTGAAGCTCTTTGCACATCTTTTTTTCCTCCCCGTTCTCAGAGTTTGGTTACCACTGATCAAAAATATTTCCTTCTCCCCACATTCTCATTAATTTAATAGATAAGATTTACTTACGTATTGTACACGTAATGACAAGCTACATAAGAGAAGTCTCGTTCTGAAACACTGCCCACTTAAAATGTCTTTCATCAAGACAAAACCGCTTTAGACAATAGAAGCATATAAAATTATTGATGTTTTACTGGAAAAACCAAAAGCTGCAGAATTGGATTAGGTATCCAGAAGGGCAATGGCTCATCTCTAAATCATATGGATGCCAAAAGGGAATAAATAAATGACTACTTCCTACCCCAGGATAATGATGCCAACACAAGTGTATCAGAAGTGGCCTGATGCTGAAAAAGACACGAATTTCACTGGTACAAACAATACACTGTTTACATTGAGTTCCACAATGCCCAAAGTATTATTTACTGTATTTTCCTTTCACTTCACTCTGATGTGACAAACCCGTCTGACAAATGAAACTCCTGTTTTTTTTACCAGAGATTAAAAAAAACCCACAAAACCAAATATTAAAAAAAAATTCTCACAGTTCTTCTTTACCAAAAGCATGCTCCTGATTTTACACAAGACCTTTTTCCACTCAAGTCTGCATCAAGTTATTATTTCAGAGCCAGATTACAAGCTCAGCTGTGACACAGTAAATCAGGATTGACACAATTAAAGTACATGGAGCTACTTTAGCTCTTAGGGAGAGCAGAGGCAGGGCCCCACAGCCTGGGCTGAATCCCTGCCACAACCAGGCACAGGGAAGGCAAAAAGAGCTGGGCTGTGTGACAGGGGGTCCTGGGGTACACAGGATTTCTCCCAAATTTGCCCTAAACCAGGACACAGGGCTTGTGGGGAATCACTCTCAAAGTGCAACCACAGCTCTTCCTGAGCAGGCTTTGCTCACTGGCAGCACACTCTGCTCCAAACTATTTACAGCCACCTCGAATTATTATTCATTTGATCAAAAGCCAGGTGTTTACTGAGCCCTTCCTTTCTCAGCTCTTTCTTTCTGAGTTCTGACTTGCAGAACTGACTCAGTAAACTACTGTTTAAATACAAATATTGCTGTTTAAAAACAAATATTGCTGTTTAAGCACAAATATTGCTGCTGCTGGAAGGTTTCCCACACTTCTGGAGTGAGCTCTGTGTCTTTCCTGCAAGGATCCGGGGGTTTTGGGGTTTTTGTGGGGTTGGGGTCCCTGAGTGTCCCCGCAGAGGCCAGGCTCTTGGCATGACATCCTCTCATTCCATGGCAATGCACACCTGGAGAGAGGGGATTAGAGCTGCCCTTTCACATTTCCTCACGCAGATAAGGCACAGGGCTGAGTGAAAGATGAATTTAAGCTTTTCTTTGACATTTCAGTCACCTCACAGTGTAGGAAGAGTGTGTGTGGTGGGTCCTATAATGGTGGGTCCTCTGCTAAGGAGGATTAGTTCCTCTCACGAGCAAGCACAGCAGAGGGAAAGATTTTTCTGCCTCAGACCATGCCTGGAGGCAGATCCTTCTCCCAGCCTGACCCACAGCTCACTCAGGGTCTGCTCCTGCATCACCATGGAGCCTTATGAGGGTCTCCCTTTAGCCAGCAAGCTCACATTAAAAAAACTCAAGAAAAAGAATCATAAAGGGAGAGACACTCCCACGAGTCTAACAGAGCTAAAGCTGGAATCCTGAGTCTTTATCAATCCATTTGGGGTGCCTTCAGTTGCAGAGAGGAAGGCAATTACAACTGTAGCAGCAAAGGAACATCTCAGACCTTATAATTCCCTCATTCTTGAGTTTCAGTGCAAGATTACCCACAGAAGCTTTTCGGTTGGTGATAACCACCACAGCAGCTTCTGGAATTCCAGGCATTTGTCAAGGGGTGAGCCAAGCATGAACTTGGTTTACACAACTGCCAGCTGTCAGAGAATGACTCCTTCAGCCAGTGCCAGCTTGCAGCAGGCTCTAAGTGGTGACACGCTGTCTGTCACCAACCAGGCAGGCCATGCCCACACTGTGATCACTCAGGATTGCCACATTGTCCCTGTGAACCCTCTTGGAAAAGGAAAATTTTCCTTCTGGCTAATGTCTGTGAGGGAAGAGAATGCTGATTCCTCAAAATCCTGATTTTGAGGAATAATTTTTGAACATAAAATGGTGAAACAAAAAAGCCCAAATAAAGGTTTGGCTTTGCAGTGCCATGGCTGTGGTAACTCAGACCCTCATCTGCCCCACTTCAGATCCTCAGCCTTGTCAGCACAAACGTGTATTCACACTCCTAAAGCACTTTATACATCTGCATACTCCTAAACCATTTTATAAAGGCTTTGGGGAGTTAGAAAAAAACTTAAACTACTGATAGCTTATACAGAACTGAACAAGATTATTGAGAGAACAAGTCGAGTTACAGGAGCTGATTTTCACTGTCATTATCACACTCTGGCATTCTCCACAAAGGCACATCAAACCCAAAAGATTGAGCCAGTTCTGCAGCTGTCAAAGCTGACATCAGGATTCCATACATTCCCTCTGAAGTTGATACCATTCTGATTAATTGCTTGTGAAGCTGATATGATCCTGATTATGCAAATGCTTGGCTATATTGGAAGATAAGCACAATGCCTTAAATTTGTACCTGCATTTCAAAACATGCTCATTCATCATTTAACTCTTTTCATACACAAATCAGTGTGCAAGAGACAGAGGATATATTCCTGTTTATGGGCCAGTAATTAGGAGAAGTATCATTAAATGTTGTCACACCAAAATATTTCATTATTGATTCACAGACACAGTGTGGGACAAGTTCTTATTTGTATAAAAGCAAATCTTAATTATCTAAGTAAACTAGATTTTTTTAAATAATGTAAAAAGTGTTTTTATTTCATGGGTGCGCTAAAATATTTCCATATCTACTCTTACACTTAATAGGAAATTTGAGCAAGAATGATAGTAAAAAGCAGAAAGACTGAATATCAACTTAATTACAAATAAATACCTCCTAAGCTTTTTCTTTTGCTTTTTTCAGTATTTGTTTATGTGCCATTAATATTAATACTCTTTAAAGCAGAAAACCAGAAAGGTCAATAAAATAGTTGATTGCACCAGCCATAAAGGGATGGATTCTCTTAGACAATCCACAGTCATCACATTACATACGTAAATTTCAAGGAGCCAATATCCAATTTTCTGTGGTTTCTTTCTTCCCACATGTGTCACACTTCAAATCCGTTTTGACATCTAAACAATGTTTCCTTTATTTCATTATAATTCCCTTATCTAGAGTCAAAGCTTCGTGACAATTCTGTGCAAAGTAACATGAAAAGACTTTCTGGTAGATAGGTTCCTTGTTTTAAAAATTTCTTACAAAGATACACTGACAAACAATCCAGCTGAATGGGGTTTCACAGGCAATTCCCAACTCTTACCCCACTCACAAATCCCCCTGGAGATCCAATTCTCATGATAAATATTCAGCCTCCTAAAACACACCCCCAAAACACCCCAGGTTATTCACTCATACCTCATTTCTGCACGGGTTTTTTATTCCCCTTGAGGCTGAAGCATGTTCTGTTAATTCCCTACCACCAGCATACACACTTTTAATTTACTAAATGCAATAAAAAAATATTAGTTGTCAGTTTTGTAATACATATTAACTTCTGCTTTTTTTTTTCAGTTTATGTATAAATGTAACCTCATTCATAACCATATAAAAGCACTAAAACACATTTCAGCCCAGGGATGCAGCCACTGCTTGCTAATGCACAGCAGCAGAGTGAATTAGTGCTTGCCCAGTGACTGCAGAAAAACTGAAGGCTTCCCAGCAGGAAGCTGCAAAAATGAATCAGGAACACAGGAACACATCCTGAGACCAGTTTTATGCCGGGCTTGAGTCTCAGCCTGGCTCAGGAGGACCACAGAGCTGCCCAGCTGTGGCTCCCAAAAGGGATGCCCCACCTTGCCCTGACTGCTGAAGCTCAAGAGCCCTTCATTCTTTGCCCTCCACATTCCACATCCTCTCCTGCAGTGCCGGAGGTGCCAGGAGATTTGCAGGCTCCAAGCCCATCCCCTGAGGAGGATGAGGGAATTCAGACCTGCTGCTCAGGGCTCTGAGGAAGGCTGGAGCTGGCCAGGCACTCTGAGCCACATCAGCAAAACTGCAAGGGGCAGAAGGCAGATGTAGGAGCAACAGACCAGAAAGGTCATAACCAGTATGGAAGAGCTCAAGAAAACAGTCACAGGAGCTTTAAAAATCTCAGCTGGTGTGTCCCCTGGCTTTGTGCCACAGCTGAAAATGACATTGTTGTTGTTCCCTCAGTGCCATGCCATCGTGTTCAAAATGCAGTCTGAGACAGGTGGGGAGCCCATCTAATGAATCCCAAACACAGGGCAGGAAGGAACCTCCTAAATCAAAATTAATTGCCTGCTATCACAAGCCACATCATCATCCAATCTGGCTTATAAATTAATCATATTTCATTTTAATAGCACCTTGGCATCTTTCTCCCTTTTCTATCATCAAACAGCATTTCTGGCATCCCCCTTCTCCAAGGATAGAGATCTCCTCAGAGATTTCCAGTCCAAATATCTGCATCTGAGACCAGGTGACACACAACTTGCCCTGGTGCCAATATTTCCCCTTCTCTTAAGCAGGGAAGGGGTTTTGTTTTGCCTGGTGTTCACTTCTTAAACTGGCAGAGAGCTCACCTGCTGTCCTACAGCTTCTCTTGGCTGGGCTGAGCTCAGCCAGCATTTGGAGTGTCCCCTCAGCAGAGAGGTTCTCCAGCCCATCAGTGATCCCTGCAGCCTTTTCCTACCCCCCTTTCCCTGGAATCACACTGCTGGAGCAGGGGCTAGGACAGCCTGCAGTAACTCAGCTGACACAGGTGGCCTTGGCACTTTGCTGTGCCTTTTGGAAATAATTCTGCAGCTGCACCCAGCTCCTGCTTTCCTTCAGCAGCCACATCACAGTAGAGCTCCCCCTTGTCCTGGGATCCTTCTTTTTGCTTTGGTCAACTGAGCAGCCCAGATCTTGCAGAAGAAATCCTTATGGCTAGTTTTAAAAGCACAGTATCATGCTTTGTGGCATTAAAGGACTTCCAATTTCCATTACCCTCAATCAAGTTTGTTCTTTATGAAGTCAATCTCTTAATAACAATGACTTCATAATTTAATTGTGCTGTACCTGCTTTTTTTTTTTCCCAGTGTTGTTATAGCAGTGATTCATGGGTGGCCTTTAAAGAAAATTCCAATCAAAGTTTCTACTTTTAGAACATTATAGAATTCTTCCGCTACTTTACATGATTTCTCTTACTTGCCTCTATTCCTTCCTTTACTGAAGCTAGGTATAAATAATAATAAAAAAATCCTCATATGAATAATCTAATTCATCAGAGAGACGTGGCATAATTTATTTTTGGTAAATTCTGTGCGTGCTATCCAATTTTAAATCAATTTTCAGAAGTTTTTGTTTATTCTACATATCTTCCTTACCTCCTGATTACTATATCCTGAAAACAAACATCTCCCTAGGCAAATCTTCACCTCCATGCATTGCACTTCATAAACAAAACTTTTACTTTTTGGCTTTTGGCACCATGTACAATTTTACTGGTCTGTAAAAAATAAAAGGGAACTACAGGAACCAGTTTCACATGCCCCTTTTTTAAAGACCTATTCAGGTTTTTCTTTTCCCTTCTTTCTCCCTGCCAGCTTTTTATATCATACTTTCCAAGTTTTCATTTCGTTTTGGCTTTGCTCAGATTATATTTTCATGCTTTCTTTTCTCATTAAGAAATGTGTTCCTTCCTTGACAACCCCACCACCAATCACTCCAACAGGTTTGGCCAAAACTAGATTATCCTTGATCTCTATCTCATTTAAATTAAACACAAGTCCCATTTCTTTCAAGCAACTCCTTTTCTTTAAAAATATAGAAAAGGAACTATTTACTCTTGATTGACATGATTTTTTTTTTCCTCTTGACTTTGGCACTTGTCACATCACACTTACCAGACAATTTTCCTACCCACACCAGACCTCTTCCTCTGTTCATTGGCTTCTTTCCTAAATTCTAGTGGCTTTTTATCCTTCATAATCCTTCAGGTTATTGCCCAGATTAACACCACAAAACTGGGCCTCAAAACCTCCCTTACAAGTTTATACTCTCTGGCTCAAGATGCAAATTTCCAACATTTTTTAGACCAAAAGTAGAGAGGTTCCTGAGTTTTCCAGTCCAAGTGACTCCAATGAATAGCTCTTTACTTTGATGTCTTTAAATCATTTCTTCAAAACCAGTCTGAGATAGATTTCTCTTTAATTTGAAATTAATCAAAGGATGAACCAAGAAGAGTTTCCTCTGTGAGCAGCTCCTTATTATGTACTCACAGCTTACCAGAGCACAGGACTGCCTTTTATTCCTTCTGCAGCAACTTGCTAAAAAACCAGCATTCTCACACTGAATTAAAATTGGGCCCTATCACCAATTTCTCCATTTCCCCCCCATTTTTCTGTGGAACATTAAATCTCTGCACCACCACCCTGTTCTCACAGTGCTCTGTCAGACCATGTAACAGGTTTATTTCCTGCCAACCAACTCTCAGCTTGGTGGTACACAGCTCACTGCTGATACTCTTCTGGGGGAAATTGTAAAAATAAGAAGATTTTTAGAAAGCTGGGAAATCAGGCCTTAGAGACAGAAAGAGCAGAGAGCTAGCTGCAAAGTCTGAAAGCAGAAAAAGTTCCAATGGCACAGCAAGCAAGGACACGGAACAATAGCCTGAGTTTTAGGCTTGACTTGGAGCTTAAGATTGCAGGAAAATGTGCTAAGCAAGATAGTAGAAGGTTTTAAGCTTAATGATGGAGTATTGTGTATAATAATAATATAATAATGGTAATAATAATATAATAATGGTAATGGTAATAATGGTATATTGTATTGTTAATAGAAGGCAGACAAGCCAGCACTGTGTGCAGCAGGTGCATGTGTGCTTTTAGTGACTGGCTAGAACAACTGTCTGTAAGCGTTAGCTTACAGACAAAACTTTCAATTGGCTGGAAAGTGGTTAAAATGTTCTGTAACAGAGAGATCTTTGGCTGCTGCTGGCTGAATGTGAGCTTTGCCATCTTTCTGTTGTCTCAGCCATGTGATGAGGCTGATGCTGCAGTGAAGCTCAAGGATTGTACCCCAGCAGTCCCATCCTGCTGCTGGCAAAAATTCTCCAAACACACTCCTCCACCGTTGTTGAACGGTGAGGCATTTGAGTTCCAAACCCCTTGTTTTAGCCACTCTGTCACTTTGTGTCACTTCACAGGATGATGAGCACACAGAGTCCCCTCTCACCTTGATTTCAACACCTCCTGCCGCTCACACCCTTCTAGAGCTGAGTTCCAGAGCCCATGCTGCCTGCCCACCTTGCTGCCCCCAGACTGCAGTGCCTGGTGCCCAGTCCATGCCAGCTATGTCCATGAACCCTTCTCAAGTTCCTCATGTCATCTGCCATCTCTCTAACTGCATTAGACCTTTTTCTCAATTAATTACCTTGCCCCACACCTGATAATTGTTGCCACCTCCCCTATGCCTCCCCTGATTAATGCTCTTAACAAGTGCCACAAGGCTACACTGAGCTAGGGGAGCTGTCATAAATTCTTCTGAAGTTTCATTTTCCTTTAATGATAGATTAGTACACTTCTCATCTCCTTAGTTTCCATTTAAGGGCAATATTATTTCACACAGTCATCAATAGTTCTTGATATGTATATTAGCACACTCAGGTGAGTTGCCACAGTTGTCATAGAGATTTTCTTCACATAATTTCCCTTTTATTAAAAGAACTTCTGTAATTGTCACTCTCTGCTTGAAAAGGCAGCAGATGCTGTGGCTGGTAATGATTAGCTCAGAGTCTGAGCAGTGACATCAGTGCAGCCAATCCCCACTCAGAGCAATGGGATCAAGATTTAATTCCTGCCAGAGCTGCAGTGAAGCATTGGGATCTGCTGCCAGGTTTGGTGTTTGAAATCAAACACATTAGTGTGAGTTTAATTGTCAGCTGGTGGACCCTGATAATTGCATAATTAAGGCCACCTTTACAAATTCTCTTGATAATTTACTACTTAAACAAAACCCCTGAGTAGTATTTCTTATATGGGAGAGATTTAGGAACAAACTGGATCAAAGAATAGAGTACAGAAAAGAAAAAAACCCAAGTAACATTTTTGTTATGGACCTTCCCCACCACAGACTTTAAAAAAGAACAGAATTGTTGAGCAACTTCCACCTGTTCCCTATTTGACAATAGTTTATTACAACATGATAGAAATATTTCGTTTTGAAGCAGATGTTTCTTCTTGGGAAGTAAAAGAAGTATAGTTCTAGCAAAGGTTAAGATTTAGGGTTTTTGAAGAAGTCTTTTTCTGTGATGTTTCATGACCCTTTTACCTTGAAGGACCCCATCAAATGACTCAGACTACCAAGAGTATGTTAGAAAGTGAGTAAGAATGTTAGATTCTTCTACAAAAATATAAAAGTAAAGAAAAAGGTTAATTGCAGGCTGCGTGCCTTTCAGAAAGCTGCTTTATCTCTGGATTAAGACAGGTCTGATACTTTAGGATTAGTGCTTCTGGAGATGAGCAAAGTTGTTAAAAGGAAGTCTCATCAGAAGGACATAGACCTCTTGCCACTGAACATCTCAAACAAATAATATAATTGAAACCAGCTTGAAGAGAGAAAATTCTGCAGTATTTACAGCTCTGCTGTGTGACAGCTGTTCATCCTCAGCAACAAAACCTGCACACAGCAAAGTGATGGGAAGGATACAGTCAGCATCCTGCTTTGCTCCCTTCTGATACCTTTCTATTTCTGCCTGACCCAAGAAGATATCAAAAAGAAACTGGCAAAAATTAGGATAGCATTTGAGAAGTAATTAAAATGAGAATTAAATTGAGGGTAATTAAATATCTGCTGATTACTATATACACTTTCAAAATCACACAGATGCCATCTCACCCACTGGTGATATTTGCTTAGAAGTGAAATTGTTTTATAAACAACTGACTGAAATTGCAGAGAGAAGTGGGAAAGGACTTGCCCAAAAATGAAATTACAGTAATACAGAAAGAATATAGCTCTGGACAGCTTTATACCTTATCCATATTGCAAAAACCTGGGTGTAAAGCTGCCCCCTTTGCAGTACAATGGCAAATACACTCAATCCTGACCCTCAGCAGAGGCTGTCTCTGCTAGAGCACTGTACATGGAAATGCAGGTAGGAGCAGAAACCAGCTGGCAACAGTGGGGAAAAAAAATTAAAACACCAAAGGGTCTGAAATGCTTATAAAGCCTGGTAATACTGACTCAGCATGGTCCTGCATGGAGATGTAGCCCACCTGCAAGCAGCTGCAAGCCTTCCTGCCTATTTTATATTTATTTTATAGATATATTTAAACCCATTTTATGTTTAATGTCTTGTCTCACATCAGCTGCACAGCACCAAGGTGCCTTGGAGTGAAGCTGCCACTGCAAATAAAAGATGCTGAAGAAATAAAGTTGCTGCTTCCCAAAAATATTCTTTTAAATGCTTTGCTGTTCTCTCCCTTCCCAGGGAGAAAGAAGGGATTATTTTTCCATCAGGAAGAGGCAGGTTCTGAAATGCATTGCTAAAATTCATCCTGTTGTACTAAAGAGCCAGACTGCTTACACTACCATGGTTAGCACATACTGCTGGCTTTGTTGTACTTCAGAATAAGTAAATAAATAAATAAACAAACAAATAAATAAATAATAGTAATAATAATAGATAATGGATATTATCTATTATTATTAACTAATTTCTATAGTCTGGTCATCAGTGCCTACCACTGTCACTTCCAGGGTACTGACAGATTTTCTGGCCATGCTGCTCCAGGGTAGCAGCATTGCACTGCTGACACCAAAGTTTATAAGTTTATACTTGCTTATAAGTGGTAGTCACAGGTGGAAAGGAATTGGCTGTCTCACTTTCCCCTCTGAGAATCCCAAATCTGAGAGAAAAACTGCATCCCAGAGAAATGTCACACCTGTCTTCAGCTTCTGTACTCCAGGACCCCTTTACTTAAGGATATAAACATTTTCTGTCTCAACAGAAAAACTGGGAATGTCTGAGAAAATACTTAAGGATATAAACATTTTCTGTCTCAACAGAAAAACTGGGAATGTCTGAGAAAATACTTAGTGCACGTGTAAAAAATAAACTAAAAAGCACTGCTTAAAATAAAAGCCTTTTGAAATTATATCAACCAAATAATATCAACATTGGCCATATTTGCAAATATAAAAGCTGAGCACAAAGAAACCCAAACTGATTGTGGACAGTCAGCTTTTTTATTGAACATCCACTGTTGTCACTGTTGTTTCCTATTATTCTTCATCTGAGAATTGTTTGAAAGTTAAAGAAGCTTGACCCCAAGAGAATTACTAGGATTTATATAAGGATAACACTGGTGTAGTGTTTCACTGACAAATTTTTAAGGAAAACAGAATTATTTTTTATATGTTGGTACATATTGCAAGAATGATAGAGCAGGACTTAGAAGACTTTTGCAGCAGTCTTAATTTCTACTTTTCATTTAGAAAAATACCTGTACTGGGCAGACAAATGCAGTGCAAACATTCCATCTCTGGGGGCAGTGGGGGAAGCACCACAAAACTTTCAGGTGGGAAAAGAGGAAATTCCATTCAAAACATGCATGGAGGCTCCCTGAGCGTGCTTTCCACATGAGATTTTGCTTTAGCTCCACAATATTGTACTGAGTGTCATTGCTTATGCTACTCCCTGCAAGGAACCAACACAGGAAAGGACTCGAGATAAATCACAGAGTGTTTTGGGTTGGCCATGCTGGAGCAGAATTCCTGGCAGGATTTGTGACCCCTGGGGGGATTTCTGTGGGTGCAGGCTGCTCCTGAAGGGATGCAGTGGGAAAGTGGCCCAGACTGCAGCAGTTTCTGTCAGGAAGGACTGACCCTGGAGAATTCATGAAGAGCTGTCTGCCATGGCAGGGAGCCCAGGCTGCAGCAGGGGAAGGAGCCTCTTCTGGGCACAGGGAGGAACAGTGTGTGATGAGCTGACCATGGCCCCCATTCCCTGACTCCCTGCTCTGCTGGGGAAGGAGGAGCATCCCCATAAAGGACCCTAAAGACCATCCAGTTCCAATTCCATGGGCAGCGTTACCTTGCACAGCACCAGCTTCCTCAGAGCCCATCAGCCTGGCCTGGAACATTTCCAGGGATGGAGCAGCCACAGCTTCTTTGGGCAGCCTGTGCCAGGGCATCACCACCCTCACAGGGAAGGATTTCTTCCCAAAATCTGACCTAACCCCGCCCTCTGTCAGTGTACAGTCACTCCCCTTTGCCCTGTCACTCCATGCCCTTGTCCCAGTCCCCCCCCAGCTCTCCTGTAACCCCTTCAGGCACTGGATAGCTGCTGGAAGGTTCCTCCCAGAACCTTCTCCTCTCCAGGCTGAACAGCCCCGATTCTGGAGGTGCTCCAGCCCTCTCAGCATCTTTGTGCCCTGCTCTGGGCAGATCTTACCGAAGATTTATCCTACAATCCTGGAGAAGAGCCTCACCATCCACCTGCACAGGTGTAAGCAGCTATCACAGCTTTGACCAAAACCTTCAGATAAGATGAAACAAGTATTTAATGGAAAGAGCAGTTTGTGTGATTTCAGGTGCTTCCCGTGGCAGCAGTTTGGTCCCTGGGAAAATGCAGTTGGACATGCACCATAACCAAAGCCAGGATCAGAAAGTTGCATCACAATCCCAGTTAGCATTGCTGCAGACAGTGCTGGTGCAGTAAATTGCTCAAACCCAAAATAAACCAAAGGGTTTTTTTTCTGTGTGTTGTTTTTTTTTTTTTTTTTTCTTTTTCCATACTCAAGGTATTAGAAAGGCATTAAATACTTGCAGTAGCAGTGGTACCTGGTGTTCAATAGCTCACACACAGCTTAGGCAATTAGAAGCTGTTTTCTTTGGAAAGAATGCATTAATATTGGCCAGGACAGCATAAGGATAAGTCATGGTGTTACTTGTGTGAGACTGACTGTGATAAGGAGATTATTTGAGCTTGGCAAAGTGATAAGCCTCTGTGGATTGAATAATTTCAGCAGCTTGGGAAGACTGGAAGGGCTTTTGCTGCACTGAACAGCACAGGATGCACAGAGCCCTGAGCCAGGGCTGAGCCATCTGCCTGCAGAACCAGGGGCAGAATGCTCACACCAGGACAACCCTGTCCCACGGCTGATTACCCATTTCTGCAGCTCCTTCTAAGCATTCACAAGAGGGGGTGCACGTGGAACAACAAATATCATCAACAAGCAAGGGAAAATAGATAATAAGAACCAAATAAGCTGCAAAGAACCAACCCCAAAACACCCACTCTGATCATGTAGTAATAATTTATCTGAAATTTTCTCCTGCACACTCATAACTCCACCTGATTTATTCAGTTCTGTAAACAGAACTCTGGTAAGGCAGACACACCAGGATCTTATTCTAGAAAGCCACGTACAAGCAGCAGAATCAGCATCAGTGATTTGTGACTACTATTGAGGAAATTAGAAATAATTGCAACCTTTCATTACAAAACCTGTCATTTGGTATCTGCAAGCAATTTGGTGTAAAACTAATCTTGACGACTGAGTCACTGCCAAACCTAATAATTTGCTGCATAAACATTAAACCACATAATTGCTCAAGGTGAATGCAAGAACCTATAACATTAACTGTTGCTATATCAAGACCAAACCATGCAGTTCTTGATTCAAAGGAGCTGTAGGACCAGGCTTTTATTTTATTTTTTTTTTTCTCTCTTTGAACATAATGAGGGTTAATATGAACTTAAATTTCAGGAAAAAAAAAATCCATGACAATATTTCCATTGAGTCAGCTTAGTTTGGATTACTCACATGAACTGCTGAACTCACAAACACTGGGCTCAGGATTTTGCACATTTAGACCTAAACTGCTTCAGCAAAAACAACTGCACAGTGTGGAGAACCCATTAGCATTTATCACAAATCAGATGAAACCCAACAGATTATTTCCAGACTTAGACTGTGGATCAAACATCCTCACCCCACACAGCTTATAGTTATGCCTGGATTCTACATTCTCCTCCCATTCCTGACCATCTTCCCCTAGATGAGTTCCTGCCCAGTTTGCAGTAAAAAAAAAAACCAAACCCAACAATCTATTTTATACCATAAAATATAATTGATCTGTCCCTTCACCACCAGAACTTTCACCAGTTTCTTGTAAACCCGATGTAAAAAAAAATCAGCATTTCTGTCATGGAAATGATATTTAAAAACTGCTTTTGCAGCCTGTCCTCTCTTGCTATCTACCATTGTTATACCCTAATTACTGTTAAAATGTATTTTAACAGTAATTAAATGGGTCTAAGTCCATGAGTTCCTGCCCAGTTTGCAATCAAAAAAACCCAAACCCAACAATATATTTTATAACATAAGATATAAGTGATTGTGATCAGCATTTCTGTCATGGAAATGATATCTAAACTGCTTTTGCAGCCTGTCCTCTATTGCTACATCTACCATTGTTGTACCTTAATTACTATATAAATATATTTTACATAAATATAAAATTATTGTATAGCTATCAAATTACTGTATAAATATATTTGAACACACTGCCATGGGTCTAAGCCCAGCTGGACACCAGGACACACAATTTTATGGATATCCTGCTTTTCTGCCAGTTTTTTTCCAAGGATTTGGAGAGAAAGGTGGATTGGCAAGGGATTTCAGATGCTCCCACAACATGTGAAAATAAAGTTCAAGTCACAGCGTGGTGCAAAGCATTATTGGAAGAGAAAAAGAAAAACTCTGCCCTACAATGTGTTGAAAGCTTCCCAAATGGTGAGAGTTATTTCAGAAAGTTTATTTTAGGTAAAAGAAAGCTTTTTTTCCCAAGGAAGTGGTAACATAGGATTATACATTATAAAAGGTTGCTTTCCAAAGCAAAGTGGAATTATTTTACTTTTACTTCTCTTTTCAATATATCCTAGTTCTCTAGGACAGAGAGAAAATGTCTGGAAAAGACTAGAAAATATCACCTGGTTGACAGCCCATGTGTGCATGTGGGTAGATTTTATTTTTTAGCAAGCTAGAAACTTGTTCCTTTAAAACATAAATTTATTAACCTAAAAAAAAACCCTCTCCCCCCTGTTAGAAGTATTTGAGTAAAAAATACACTGGGTTTCCACAGAACTATAAAGATTCCTCAGAATACTATTTTTTACATGTTTGAATGAGCCTTGCAAAATGAAACGTTAAAAATTCATTCTACCCTAAAAATTCATTGCAATATGAAATGCTAAAAATTCATTCTGCCCTAAATCAAGTAGCTGCATCCCAAATATGACCTGTGCTCTTCAGCTTTCCTCTGACAGCATCTCAGGAGCTAAACAGTTCCTTCCCCTCCTCTCCTACACTTCTGAATGAACAGCTGGGAAATAAACTTGACTGTCCTGATGTGAAGCAAAACTTCCAAGACAAATAGACTGACTTTTTGCAGTAAGCCTAAAAATCAAATCAAATATAGGATTTATTATTATTATTGCTCCTACAAACCTCACAGGGACTATAAAAACCAGAGCTGTAGCTACAATTAAGAACTAAGTTCCTGAAGGGAAAAGGAGTAATTTTTTTACATACTGAAGCTGTCCCTAGATTCAACCAAAGCCAGTGAAATATTTGATTTCTTTCATGAATTTCCAGTGCAAGTGACCTCTGTATACAGGCAGGCACCTACATCAAGTGGGATGTTAGTCCTGTTAATGCAAACAAGTTCTTTATTGATCTGCTCTGGTGGAGACTTGAGCCTACACAGGGAAATAACAAGGGGAAAAAATCCCTGCACCATTTAAAAAAAAGGATTTTTTTTTTGTTTGAATTAGTGGTTCTTACAGCTCGCTGCCATCAAAAGCTGCTTCAGTAAATTTCACATAAAAGTGGAAATCTTTGACCATTTTTGCATTTATCATGATAGCCAAGTAGTGCAAGGTACAAATGTACAAAATTCCAAGGCGCAAGGTGCAAAATGTCATTTCTTTACAAGAAGCAACACAGAAGACAGGCAGAAGTTTTATCTTATTAAAGCTACTCCAAGAAAAGATTTCCCCTCCTGCACACAGTGGTATCAATGTAACAAACAGGCACAGTGTGGAAGGTCTGGGAACATGGGCATCAATAAACCACAGCTTCTTTAGCAAGAATAAATAATAAGAAAATATTTAAAAATTATTAGAATTTAAAAAAAATAAAATTAGAATGCAAATGATATTTGCATTATTATTCTTAGTCTCAATTATTCTTATCATTAAAAAATGATAAGAATAATTGAGACTAAGAATAAAATAAAAATTAAAAAATAAAAAGAAATAGTAATAAAAAAGGAATACCTAATAAAATAGAAATAATGATAAAGAAGTAGATAAAAATAAATAGTAAATAGTAAATAAAAAAGAAATAGTTATAATAAATAGTAATGAAGAAGAAAGTAATAAAAAAGCAATAGTAAATAAAAAAGAAATAATAAATAAAAAGAAATAGTAAATAAAAAAGCAATAGTAAATAATAAAGAAGTAAATAAAAATAAATAGTAAATAGTAAATAAACAGTAAATAAAAAAGAAATAGTTATAAAAATAAATAGTAATAAAGAAGCAAGTAATAAAAAAGCAATAGTAAATAAAAAAGAAATAATAAATAAAAAAGCAATAGTCAATAAAAAAGAAATAATAAATATAAAAGAAGTAAATAAAAATAAATAGTAAATAGTAAATAAACAGTAAATAAAAAATAAAGTTATAAAAATAAATAGTAATAAAAAACAAGGAATTAAAAAGAAATAATAAATAAAAATAAATAGTAAATATTTTTTTTAAAAAGTAAATTAAAAAGAAATAGTAATAAAAAGAAATAAGAAAATAAAGAATAAATAATAATAAAATTCAGAATAATAAGAAAATAGAAAAAGTCAAAAGGGCAAACTTTACAAGTAAGCAAAATCAGTTTTGCTCATTTATTTCCCAAATCTTGTCATGCTGTAATTGAGTTTCAAGTTAGATTTTCCCTGCCCCCCTCACCTGGAATTTAAGCAGGCAGCATGTTAAATCACTGCAAATGGACTCTGGCTTTCTAGACCCTGAGAGAGTGTGGCTGTTCACTAATGTGCATCTAAAAATAGCTTCATTTTGGGCAAAGCTCCTTTTTGTGCCCCTGAGCATTAAATGGAGAGCAGATTCTCCATGGCTGATCACTGTGAGATAAATTTTACTTCAAATTGTGCTCACAATTGTGCAATTAATGAGAGAAATTCAAGTTTTCTTACTTTCATTCTAGGCAATGCCATTACCCCATCAATTCATTTCATTGTCTAAAGCATAAAAACCTGTAGGGATTCACATCAGATATTTTCTTAGTTGTTACTGACTAAGAAGGACTGAACACGTGAGAAGGATGAGAAACATTTGCAAAGTTGGTGTTCTGCACTCAAAATCACTGCTATGGTTCCTTCTGCAGAGGTTCTCCCTCACCAACCAACACTGAGCTTCAGTTACCAGAGCCTGTGTGCACAGAAATAGGATTCCAGCTTTGTATGGCACTTGAGAACCACAAAAAAATATAAAAAGAACCCCAAACCAAACAGAAAAAACACACCAAAAGCAAACATGCAAGCCCAGACAAACAAACAAACAAAAACAAAAAAGGGGAGAGGACAAGGAAAAACCCCATGGTTTTTTTGCAAGATCATATAGATTAAAATTTTGTGCATAAGGCATACCTAAAGCAGAAGTACAGTTCTAAAAGAAGCCTCAAAATATACATGACACAAATATTAAAGTTATGAAACCCAAACTCCTGCAAGTCCACTATAATTGCTTCTTTCATGTCTGGCATTGCACTGCTGAATTCCTGGGCTTCCCAGAGCAGACCTATGGGGATGCTGCACTGTTTGGTTTGGCACTATTCACAAGCTTTGGTAGATAATCAAAAACAGAGGGCACAGAGGAGCAGGAAAACCCTCAAAAACCTGTCTGGGCTGCTGTGGTGACTGCCTCCATAGGCAGAAAACTTGAAAGCCCAGAGCAGCTGTGTGATTACTCTTGTTTCATTTTAGAGTGCTTTTTTATGCATCTTGACAAAATAAACATCAGCATCTCTTCAGCAGACATTGATCCATATCCAGGTTAACCCTCTTCACTTGCCAACAGGTAGAGATTTTATTTTTTCCTCTTTGCAGTATTTTGGAATGTATGAGTCATGTTGTACATTAAGTGAAAACAAAAATGCTACAAAAAGCAGCAAGAAGTAAACAAGATAATTTAAAAGGTACTTAAAAAAAAAAATTCCCAGATTCAATCTTGATTAAAAAAGGAAGATTTAAAACATTCTGTGTGTAAATATTCAAGGGACATAAAACTGAATTTTCCAACTTCAAGAGGACCCAGTAATGAGCCAGGGAGTCCTGAAAAGCTGCCAAGAAAATTGTGCTCATGTGGAAAACCAGGGGCAGAGGGAGGGGAGGATATCTAAGCCACCCAGAGGCAGCAGAAGACTGGCCTAGGATGCTTACACATGGCTGGAAATTCACAGGAAAGCCTTCCATGTAAACAGGAGCCCCCAAATATCAATACAGCCACCAGAAAAGCTCTAAAAGTAGAGCTAAGCTCCTGACTGGGTCAGGCTGTGTGCAGTGGCAGGGCACACAGGAGTTGGGAGAGCTGCTCCCAATGTCCTGGTCCCTGTTTGCTGCCAGTAGCAGCAGGTCCTGGGGACAAAGCCCACGGTGTTGGATGTGAACCCTGCCTCTGCTGCCAGCAGGAACCTGTGGGAATCCTTAAAATCAGAGGGTTTGGGGGAAAGCTGCAAAAGACAGGTTTGAGAGCTGCCGTTAGAGCTGAGCAGTAGCCATGAGACTGGTCATCAGAAAAATTCTGTAAGATGTAGAAAGTAAGAACAACTAAAACAATTTGTCTGTGTATTAAAGCTTGGCTAGAATAACTCCCTAAGCTCCAGCAAAGTTTATCTAGTGAGATATTAGGAAGTTCTAAGCTTAATAATGGAGCTCACAAACAGGATCACAAATGTGTTGTATTTGAAATAAGCAATCATTGTTTAACCAAAGGTCTGTGTGCTTATAGTGGTTGGATGGAACTACTGTCAATGTGCTTCTGCTTTGTGTGATTGGTCAAAAAACTAATAAAGTGAGTTGTAGCATTGAGTTCTTGGTCTGCTGCCTGGGATGTGAGCTGCTGGCATCTTCCCACTGTCACAGCCATGTAAGGAGACTGATGCTGGAAAATACAACAGCTCAAGATGCTCTCCTCAGCAGTCCCATCCTGTTTGTGATTTGTACACAGACCCCTGGCCAGCAACAGGAACCCTCCAGAGCTGCCTGGGCAGAGGATCCTTCCCTTCTGCTGGAGCAGGGAGGCAAAGAGCAGGCTGGTGGCTGAAAGGGGAAGGAATGCTCCCAGCAGTTTAACTCCTATTCACATTTTGACTTGGAGAGCTGCCAGGTTTCCAGGGAAGCAAGTCATCCAGAGCAGCTGCTGCCCAGTTATGATCTCCTCTCTCCTCAGACTTCCTCCACAAACATAGAGCAGATCCTTGTTGGCAAGCTGGGGCTTTTTAAGGCCCCCACAGCCAAGAGAGGGCTGGAGCTCTTCGCTTGCCTCCAGCTCCGGCTGTTTGTCCTCCCCAGCTCTGTGCTGCACGTGGAGAAAAGCAGATTGTGCTCTGTGCAGCATGGCAGCGCTGGGTGATGCCCTCGGGGCTGAAACACGAAACAAACTCTCCCAGTCTGTGCACAGCCCCTTGTGGCTCAGCAGTGAGCAGTCAGAGGACTGAAGCCACAGTGCAGGCAGCAGCAGACAGACAGAGAGACACTGTGAACAGCACCACGCTCAGCTACAAAGCTCAGTGTGGCTGTTGTGCACAAGAAATTAATCCTCACAGAGGATTACATGAAAGCCATCCCACAGCCTTCCTCCTTTTTCAAGATTTTGAGATTACTTTCCCTTTCCCCCTCGCCTGCCATGCCTGTGTGCACCATGCTTGGGGACAGACGTGTTCCTTAGGCAGCAGGAATGCAGAAAAAGTGCCTTCTTCTGAACAATGCTTTCATCTCCTTATTCCAAGACTTTTCAAGTCTTTCATGGTCAACTCTGCTTAGATTTGCCACGTTAAAAGTGAAGCAAAGCTCCTCAAAGTCAGCTGCTTTGTCTCATATCCTGTTTGAAAGGGAGCCTGAAGGCTCTGCTGCTGAACATGCCACTTGCATATGTACCTGTACAAGTGCATTAAACTGAAGGTCTCCAAGTTAAATGTTCAAGTGCTTTGCTGCACTGCTTTGACAGGTATTCATTCTTGTGACAGCTGAAAACCAGAAGCATTCCCCGCAGACAAATATTTTTTCACTGATTTCCTTCAAACTTGCTGGCAGAGTGCACTGGGCTGCTGTGCTAAAGCACAACTCAACTACCCAAGTGAGCAGCATCCTGGAGTGATGCATGTCTGAACAGTTGTATGGAACAAAAAAAAAAAAAAAAATCATCTAGTGGCCAAATTCCAGTTGCAGTTATGGTCCCTTAATTAAATTACATCTTAATGGAGCTGACCTAGTTATACATTAAGACTACTGCACCTAAAATATTACATGGATGGAAACATATTCTTTGCCATTTAAGCTGCAATTTGCAATATTGATTTTAACCTCAGATGAGACCTTGATCCAACTAAGTGCACTATGAATCCCAAAATCCTGACCTCCAGACCAAACATTTGTTCTTGATTCTAAGTGCAAGCAGTTTGGGTGAGGGATGTGACCCAAATCTCTCAGTTAACACTCTGGTTCAAAGAGTAATCCAGCTGCATGCAACTTCTTTGGGGATGAAAGCTACACCAGAACACTCACCCACACAAGGTAATGACTCCAAGTTCTCAGAGACACCAAGAACCACCAGGGTATTTTCATGCAAAATAGGAAACAAAAGCAAACCTAAAAGTCAGAGTTCTAGTTTGTAAACAGAAAAAATAACCTTTGATAGTCATCTTTATTTTCTCTTTATACCAGAGAAAATGAAGGGAAAAGGAGAGATTTCATCTTGTCTTAGAGGAGACAGAGCTGTTCACCATCCCATCACAAGACTCTCCTGCCCTGGTGGAGGCACTCTTGAAAGATTTTTTCATTGCAACCAGAAGCTCAGGAAACCTTCAGAGATTTCTGCTGCCTGTGTGCTGGTTCTCCCTGTAGTCAGTGACACCAAGACCTCCCACAGGTATTTAGCTGCTCATTTTCTGCTGGTTTAACTGGGCACCAAAATGCCTTGACATTGATTTCTGCCTTACCACCCCTCTTCCTCCCAGTACATGAAGGCAATACTAACTCCCTGCTTCAAAAATGGTCAATGAAAATAAACTACCAACATCACTGAGTCACTTCAAATTATTCATGGTCACCTAAACAAGTTTTAGGACTTGGGACTCAGTCTTGAATCACAGGCATGGGGCAGCCTGACTACCTGCAGTGAATGAGATTTTGAAAAGTAATTTAATCACAAGAACAGGATTTGGGAATTAAAAAAAAAAAAAAAAGGAAATTGAGATTCTAAGGAATAGAGGAGACAGGTTCTCTAATTCTGCTCTGTGCCTTTCAAAGAATCTCTTAAAGGAATTATTAGACTTTATATGATTGAACTGCAGCCTCTTTACCAATTTGACTGCACATCTAAAGCACAGAACAAATCAAATGGAGTGGACCCTTTTAATCCAGGAGAGGGTCTCTACGTGAGCAGCAAGACAGAGTCTCCTCAAACTGATCTGTTCAGTTGGATGGGCAGTTCTAAATGCTCATCCCTCCTCCCTGCTTGCCTCCTTGAGGGAGGCAGCACTCTCAGGACTCATACTCTGGCCATCACTTCCCATTAAATCATTAGAAAGTAACAGCACACAGGAAGAGCAACAGGAAGTATTCTGCAATACTATAGTTACCCTAAAATTCAGCTTTAAATAAGGGAATCCATAGGAAAAAAACCCAAACAATCCAAAATATAATAATTTATCAGAGTTTCAGCTGATTTTCTTGAATGAAACCAGCATGATCTGCATGGAATTAAGACTAGAGCTGCTCACTTGCCAATACTTCAGATTTGTAAATGAAAATAAAAAATATCACAGGTGCAGAAAACTGAAGAGCATTATCCAAGTTGTGAACAACGTGAAATTAATTCATTCAATGTCCCCAGCCTTTACTGAACAGCAGCAAATTTACCATGAATTTTCAAAGTGTCAAACATGAAAGGCCACAGTCATGTCTGACTGAGCACGTGGCCTTTCATCTGTCATCTTCCTCCTGGCCCAGAATTTCTGGGCTGTGTTTACTTGCACATTACAGTTGCATGGAAGTAATATTGGTTAAATAAGTTCAGTGAGCTAGCCCCTAGCTACAGAAGCTCAACACTCACAGTGGTTGGAAGCCTGATCTCAGGAGATGGGGCTAGGAGAGAAAATAACTCGTTTTCACCACTACCAAACACAGTAAGAGTTAAAAATCCTAAACACTTCACCTCTTTTTGCATGCCTCAGTCAGTCTTCAGGGTATGATTCTGGAACAAAGACTTAACATTATTATTAAGTAAGTAATTTCAAAATGCTCAAACAAACTAAAGAGAATACTGCTAAAGAAAAAAGAAGTAGAGAAAATTTACTTTCTAGTAGGAAAAAGAAGTGTGCTTTTCCCACAATAGTTCTCCCTACTCTGTGACAGTTCATTTTATGCCTACATAATGATTTCATTTTTTAACAGGATAACACGGAAGTTTTTGGGAAGGTACTGCTTCATGACCATGATATAAATATTTCACTGGTGCAGGTAAGATCAGAGAATTCTGAATTCTGCTAGCAGAAAACATAACTTTCTGCCAAGATGGCAATCAAGAAGCTTTGGAAAGATCTAAAGCTTCATCAACTAGATGAGCATTCACAAACAACCCACCAAACACTTCCTTTCCAGAACCCTGTGAGAGGAAACAGAAAGAAAAGACACCACAGTGTACATCAGCCATTGCAAAAGCACAAGTGTGGTGGTGTTTGCAGGTCCCCAGGACCAGGGAAGAGATGAGAATCATGACTCCATGTTTCAGAAGGCTGATTTATTGTTTTATGATATATATTATATACAAAGAAAATGATATATTAACACTATACTGAAGAATAGAAGAAGGATTTCATCAGAAGGCTTGAAAGGAATAGAAAGGAATGGAATGATAATAAAATCTTGTGACTGACCAGAGAGTCTGAGACAGCTGGACTGTGATTGGCCATTAATTAGAAACAACCAACATGGACCAATCAAAGATGCACCTGTTGCATTCCACAGAAGCAGATAATTATTGTTTTTCTTTTCTTCTGAGGCTTCTCAGGAGAAAAATCCTGGCAAAGGGATTTTCCAGAAAATATCAAGGCGACACACACGTTACGTTTGCCCTTCAGATCAGCACTGTGCAAGCCATGAATGAATCATTCCTCAAAACTTCTGTGTGGAAGGAAGGAGTTGAGGATGCAGCCAAGTAGAAGTATGTGTGCTTTGATGTCATCTTGTGTTCTGAGCAAGTATTGTTTAAATCATTTTACTAACCCAACAGATTATTTCTTGTTACATCTGGGTTTCCATCCTTAGGCTGAGGGTCCTGTGAGGCACCCTCAGGACCTTTTTGGACAGCATCCAACTGTCCCCCACAAAACTGGGATGTTTACTTGGTGAGAATTTACTCAATTGTGTAAAGTGCAGCAAATACCTGAGGTGCTCTGGCTGGATTTCACGAGGATGAGCTGCAGTGAAACTCTGAAATAAATGATAATGCCAAAGGAAAAATCCCTCACTGTTGTCAAGTGCTCAGAAAGCGTTAACACGGCTCATTCATTTTCAGCTGCAATACCATGCTGAAAACATACTTTTGCTGGTCTGCACTTGATTGATGTACATTACTCATATCAGGCTAATGGCACTTTATTTTCCAACAGTAGCAAGTAATGAGTGACCTTGAGTGCATATTGTTTTGCTGAGAGGTTTTGTTGCTCCGTGTTCTCTACGAGCACCCCCAAGGAAATGAGGGCCCCGTGTTGGTGTTTTTCAGCAAACCTCATTTCTTTCATGGCTTTCTGTAAAAGAATTTGATACAGGGATAGAAGCTAACCTAAGTGAGTAAATGAAATATTGATCCACACTACTCTGGCCTTGCCTTCACCTTGTCCCAGGGCTGTGAGTTACTGACTTTTCCGTTTTGGCTGTAATAGGAATTATTACAACAGGCCTGTGCAAGTAATTACTTGGCATGGCAAAAAGGAGGGTCCATCATATATTTCTGTAGAGACGTTCCTTTCCATCAGACCAGCAGTCTGCTTTTTTGGCCCTGTCTTTCCTACTCTTGATTCAATTCCTTTAACCATCATTAATCAAGTTCCTTGTCAGTAGAAGTTTATCAAAAGTATTAAGTGAGCAAGGTTGCATGGCCTCCTTTAAAAAAAAAAAAAAAAAAAAAAGGAGAGAGAAAAAAAAAAGCGCCAAGAAAAAAGAAGCACCAATGCAGGGCAGTAAATTTCAAAATATGGAACGCTGGTTCCATGATATATATGAGTGTCTCTTCAGCTGGAATGAGCAGTTTGTTTTAATGATAGATATTGTAGTTTGAGCCCTGATAGAATCCTTCTCAAGTTTATATGCCACGGACTATCATTTATGAGAGACCATGTGTTTCTAAATGGTGAAGGTCATGGCTGATGGCAAAAGTAAAAGCAGTGGTGATTCATTAAAAATAGTTAATAGGGCCTGCTGTTGACAGGGATAAATAGCAACACCTTGCATTTGCAACCCACAAGCAACTAGTTTAGGCAATGCTTCTTCTATGTTTGCACCACCCCTGGCTGCCAGACAGCTGTGAACATACACTGCAAGATTGCTTCCACCCTGCCCACACCAGATGCACCACGGGTTTCCAGTGTGAACAGCTTCTCTGGATTTAGATTTTCCAACCAGCAGCTCTGTCAGACTGACTCAAAACCCAGGTCCCAGTGATTTTAGCTAATGATCATGCTATACACTGAATTCTGAGGGGTCAAACCTGTTTGCTAAGTGCCCTGCTGGGATCCCATCCTCTGGTTTGAATCCCAGGTGAGCCCATGTGATATCAGTGGAAGCTCTGCTGCATAAAGGATACTAAAACAGGACCTGACAGCCTTGGCATGACTGAAATACCAATCATCTTTATTGCTATGTCAGTATTTTATGTATCTATATTGGATCCTCAATCAGAAAAATGCAATTTCCTTAAGGTATTTTTGTGCTATTCAGAAAACAAGCTCTCCAAATTCATTAAGAAAGAAAATATTTTAACTGGTTGTTGTGATGCTGTCTCTTTTATTTTTGTTTTGACTTTAGTTTTAAAATGCAAACACACAACATTCATCACTTAAACAGAGATATACTCCACTTAGTAAAGTTTCCAAATATATTTTGTCAAACAGATTTGGGGCTGCTTTGAAAACAGAGTTTGGTGAATGTTCTCTCATGGACACAACTCTACAGCTCCTACCAATGACAGCCTTTGGTTTTTTCTGACTGGTTGTTAAATATAGAGGGAAACTAGTAATATATAGGCACTGACTTAAGAGAACAACTAATTTATAGCCATTATTTCCAGAATAAAATACTGCAGAGGTGGCTCACATTTAATTTCTGACCCTCCTTTGCCAACCTGCTCTGTCTCTCCTGGGACATTTCCCTACCTAACACATTAAAACACATTAAAGTGAGTTTTATTTTGTGAGATTTTTGTTGCTTATTCAGCTCAAGTCACTTCCTCCTCAAGTGAGCTTTGTCTCAACTATTTAGAGAGTTCCACTTCTTGAAGCACCCTCAAAATTACCACAATTAACAACTTCCCTAGGAAGTGATCATGTGCTGCTTGAGTAGACACTGGAATGGTGCAAGGAACAGCAGCAAAGGAAAAAATTAAAAAAGGAAAAAGAAAGAAAAAAATTAAATCTTCTGGTTAATTAAAAATAGTAACAAAGAGAGGAAATGAAAGTGAATCCATTAAGGCTTGGTTAATTCTGCCATCTCCAGTCTTTTCTTCTCCACATGATAGATATGCTTTGCAGCTGCCTAGATCAGAGCTGAAATCCTGATTACTCCATAATTACAGAAGTTCCCTGACTTTCTTCCCTCTCCCTTTACTGTGGAAAAAGGTTAATTTTTTCTTACTTGATTGCTGAATATGAATGCTTTTTTAAGCAAGCCAGGAAATGGGGCCATGTTGTCTGGCGGATGGAAGGGTTCTTCCTAAAATGTAGTTTTGTCTCAAATGTTTTTACCTTTCTTAGGCACTGATTAAATGCAGCTTCCCTTGGCCAATCATCTGCAGAAACAACAGCAGCCTCTAAATTAGGGAGGCAGAGAGTGAAAAATATTTGATTACAAAATAGAAAGGTAAATGAGATAGCTGTTGTGATTATTTTAATCCTTATCTTTCAATACTTCTATAAAAGGATCAGTTACCCTAATATAGTCATTTGGAGAAAGACAGTCTGCAGTGGTTACAAATTGACTTTTTATGGAGGAAAATAAGACTGTTCCTAACCTATTGCACTGATATTATATTTTGTTAATATTTTATGAAATAAAAGTCCTCCCATTAAGGGTAGCAAATTGCTTTATAATTATAGCACTTCGCACACTAGAATGACTACTTCATTTCATGGAAAAAAGCTCCAAATACAATTTCATTATCATCCAGTGTCTCTTCAGCCTTCTCAGGCTTTCAGCAGAAATATGCATCTCCAATATCTCCTTTTTCAAATATTAGTTCCATTTAAAGAAGAGAAAATGATGACTCCTGTTCCCTTCTGTTCACTGTTAATGAAATAGTTGTGTACAGTGGACAATTGTACCTAGATGAGTCAAATGAACAAAGTGAACAACCATAAAATATGGACCTTTTAACTTCTGCATTCAAAGGTTGATTTATATCAGTCTGAGCACTGAGTTAACTCAAGTGGTTTAGAAACAGATTTAAATCTGTGCCAGTCCCTGGTGCAGTCTATCTTAAATCAGTTTAAGAGAAACTTAAATCAATTTAGCCTGATGTGGTTTATAGCTCTGAATTGGTTTCTAGACCAATGTAGTTAAGCCAGCTACCCAGGCTGTAATCAGACAGTCTCCAGTCACTCTCTCTGATCCAAATCCAGAGCAGCACACTGCTGCAGGTCTCACATGACAGCAAGACTGCAGCACCAAAGCATTTTTTTTTCATCTCATCCTTCCATTTTTTCGCCTTTCCCCTTTGAAGCCTTTGATAAAACCATTAAAGCCTTCTGCTGGAAAGCATCAACTGCCTGGCATAGCTGCAGTCTCATCTCCTGGACAGCCCAGGGACACTTTTGGTGCCTAGGCCTGCCAGCCCCAAGGTTATTTGATTTCTACTGGAGTGATTTGCTTGTCTGGTAGAAGATGATCCCTGCAGCACTATCAATACTGCAATATCAAATCTATATTGAAAATCAAAACTCAACTGATATGTGTAACTGGGAAATGTCAGGGAAATGTCAGGGAAATATTCTGATTTTAGAAGAATTTTATTAGTTCTAAAATGCCCTAATTTAATCAGCCATGATGCAGAAACTGCTATCAACCATAACAAACTAACAAACAAAGCTCCCCTCCCTCAACTGTAGGAACTTTTTGGAATGACCTCTAGAGAAACTATTGACTCCATGTAAATGAAGGAACAGCAAAGCAGAAATTCACCCCAAACTCAACCACAAAACAGAGATGCTTTGAACTGGAGCAACAGAAGCCTGAAATTTGGCCTTTGGATACTGAAGATTTCAGCCAACCTAAATGTCAAGGTGGGAACAAAGTGATTGTCCTGACATAAGCCAAGACTCTCCTGACATCTCCAAGACTTTAGGATCAAGAAACTCCAATTCTTTAGTACTGTGAAGCTATTTTTACTCTTTTTTTTTTGTCTTTTCCCCTCTCTTTTGATTGTGCCACGACATCTTGTCCTACACTTTCTGGTTTTACAGTTGTAATTGCTAACCTGTGAACTTCAGAGCTTGAGGAGGGTGCAGGATGCATCTTCTGCATCTGCAGGATAAATGTCATTTCCTCCATATGTGGAGCATTGTCCCTGCACCACGGATGTTTAATAAAGTCTGGTGTTTATTTGCCAAGAAGATAAAATAAGTTGCCTTTAACTCTTCCACCACAATTATGTTTTATGAACTTCAGCCCTTCACAGCTAGTTCAGTGCACAGAAATACTTGGTGAATTTAAAAAGATCAATTCTCTCTGTGGCACAACTTGCGTGGTCAGACACAGAAGAAAACATGACATCATTTATGTTGGGAAAATTGGTCTAGCTAATGGATTTTCATTTAAATATACTTATTTGTTAAAAAAAGTAATAAAACTAACATAATTCTAAACTCTGGACTAAGGACATTAAAACCCAAGCACACCTTTCTATTCCCTTCTGTCTCTCTCTGTAGATAAAATGTTATTTGGGCTTTCTCTCAAAATAAGCAAGCAATATATTGCTCAATCAGGATTTTAGGAGGTTATTCTTCTGTAGTATCTCTGTATATTCTTCTGTAATTCTTCTCAAATAATCTTATTCTTATATAGTCACCCAAAGCCAGAAATAAAAATTATTCTGGGCTGAAATTCTCCATGCCCTATTTTTTTTTTGCCTAACATATTTTGGTGTGATGCTGTTGGGCTCCATTTTAGGGGACTCTACAGCAAAAGTCAGGAGGACACCAGGACACCGAGTTGGCAGAGGAAGCTGGGGCAGCACAGAGAGAGGTGTCTGAAACTTGCCTTTGTGAGTGCTGCTTCAAGTGATTTATGAAGGTCTTGCTTATTTAAAATTGTTTGTTACTGTCAGGGACAGATTCCAGTGGGGTTGTTGATATTTGCTAGAACCTCGGGATCCCTGCCCTCAGAGTGGGAAGGATATCAGTGAAGGAAGATGTCCTCACCCATCTGGACTATCAGAGTGCAAGCCAAAGATCAAGTGCTATTTTGGTTTAAATACACCCCCACACGAGGCACTTCCACATCTCATTCTTTGCTGCATTTGCAGACTGGAACATGAATGGTTTCAGATTTCAGTTACAGTGCGAAGGAAGAGAAGGGTTTGAGCCATCGTGGTGACAGCTGAAGAGAGAAAGAGGGAGGAGAGATTGTTTCCAGCCTTGTTCCAGCCTGCCCCCCCTGCTCTTATCTGGCTCTGGGATGATATCACTTGAATGTAAACCCAGACCTTTCCCTGATTCCCAAATTCTATCACACACTCCAATTTTTACACATCAGGACCCTTAGATTATTTCTGCACTGGCTCTGCACCAATATAAGCACTGGCAAAAATTCAAAACATTTTTCAGGGAATGATTAATTGTGTAAGTGCTCTGAGAGGTACAACAAATATTCCCTGGTTTGAATGACCCTCTTGTTAGCTAAGATGACTTTGCAGAAGCTTATAGAACATTTTGGCTGATGTCAAACCAAAATGCAGAGTGCAGAAACTCCAGCCAACAGTCCCCCCAGCACAGATCAACCAATGCCTGCTCCTTTCTGACTATTTTTGGTCTTTTTATTTTCATTCTAATGACACAGCTTTTGCTGCTATAAACAAAAAGGTGATACAAATGCATATTGAAATGCAGCACATTACATTTCCCAGCACCTTTCAATGGCACAGTATTTCAACAAACTGTCAAAATGGCCAAAAACTGCTACTATTGAGTCTCCAGCAGAGCAAAGAATAGGAGCAGCTCACCTCACTTAAGTCAAAGGCTTACTTTATGTTCTGTGCTGCTTATATCCCATTAAAAATAAAAATTATGCACCTCTTTAAAGATTGTTTTGGGAAAACAGATAGAAAGATGGACAAATAGATATATTAGATAGATTAGGTAGATAGATATATTAAATAGATTAGATAGATAGAGCCACAATCCAAAGTAAATATTTGTACTTTCTGGTAACGAACAATGCATCAGAGCCCACAGGCTTTTTCTCCCTCTTTTGTTTCCTGTTCTCATTAAAATATTTTTAAATGAAAATGTCATTGCTATGTCACATTATTTCACCGACATTCTACTCTCATATGCTCATTACTCTTATTCTTCAGACAAATGTTGGTCTAAGAACAAAAAGCCTTTTTCCCCTCAGGAGAAGAAGGATATAATAAAAAAAAAAAATAAACTTACTCATCAGCAAACCCCATTCAATTCAGAATATTGTTTCAAGTGTTCTAGTATTAATTTAATACCCTAAAATTGCAACATTCACTTAATTCTAAGCACTCTAATAAATTTTCTCCAGTATCCATTTGTAAATGGAAAGCAACCTTTATTTAATACACTGAGCAAGACCATGGAACTTTAAAACCAGAGGGTTAAAAATTAGGGAAAATCTGATTAGAGACAGATGCAGAAAAACATAGACACATAGAACCAAAGTACATGAAATCAAAGGTCTGGAAATCTAATGCTGCTAAGCCAGTGCTCTCAACCTGACTTTAATTAATATTTTTTCCAATCATCCTTATTCCTAGATGAACCTCCATAGCAATTATTAATCCCTAATAATAAATTAATAGCACACACACGTATGAAATCATTCTGATCGAGAGAGCCAGGCAGTTGGGAACTGAAAGCACAAAAGGACAAATCCCAGAAGCAGGTTGAATTTTTGGAACTCTAAGGCTTGGTATCCACAGTTCAGCAGGCAGAGAAAACCCAGCTGAGCCTTGAAATACATCTGAAACTCGCTCCTGCCACCTGCAAGTAAGGATGCCAGACTTGAAAACTGAAATGCAAAATGTGTGACGTGTTTTAGGGTGGCCGACTCTGTAAGATGATTTAATCACAACAATGACTTGCAGGCTTTTTTGTCCTTTTTCAGACTGCTGGTACCATCAGTGGAGGAATTTCTTAGAGAAAAAAACTTCCACAAGCAGAGACTAAAGTTTTATCACCTTAGTTCTAAATTACCCAGACTCTTAAAAGGCTGCTGACTTCCAAAAGCACAGGAAATGCTCCTCCATCTTTGAGCTCACCCAGCATGACCCCAAACCTGTGTCCTGCCCTGACATGCACAATTTTGGGGAGACAGCCCTCTGTTTTATTTTGGTCAGGAGCTCATTTCTGACATGTGCCTGATGGGAAACAAGGGGCAAGAAAATAATCTCTTTTCTGACAGTAATACTCACAGTAAGAAAAACATTCAAATGCTGCCTTGAAATTGGCAGGTTATTTAAATTATTGCCTCCTGTAAATTTAGATATCGTCAGATAAAGTCAGATACAGCTTTTGAAGTCTGTAAATGGAACCATTTATTTTCAGAGCCTTTTGGGTCATGGCATGACCCAAACCAAAATAAAGGTGCAGGTAATTATGAAACAGAAACTTCAAATCAGATTCAAGCTTTCTGATCCACAAAGCCCATTTTTTTTCCCCCTTGTGCTTTCCTTTAAGCCAAGTAATTAGTGCTTTATGAGAGATCCTAATAGCAAAACTGAAGCTCCATCTGTGATTGTTTATACAAACTGCATTCCTGATCAGGTATTACTAGTGGTGCAAAAGAGAAAATGTCTATTGCATACTCCTATATTTTCTTGGCATGATGCTCTTTTTTGGTTTATAGAAGAAAGAAGTGTGGCCAAAATAGTGATTTCAGAAATATTTGTATTTGCATATTTGTAATTGTAATTGTATATTTGTAGTTGTATACAATATCTGTATTCAGAAATAATTTTGATATTGGCAATTTCTGTAAATTGCCACTGAAACTAAAGTTAAAGAAACATTTTTTTTTCTGCAATATATATTTAAATACTAATTTGTCAGGCTCTCCCTTAAAATCTCCTTAAGACAGGTAAATAATACTTCTGTTATGAAGGAGGTAGAGTGCCTACAGAAACAAAGACACAGAGAAAGCAAACTTCCTTTTCCCTAACAGTTTTCTGGAGCTTGAATTTGAAACTTTGGGGAAAACCAAAAAGGAACCGTTAGCTGAAATATGGTCATATTAAGCAAAGAAAAAGTTTGAATTTATAAATTTTAAAATAATTTAAAATCTACATTTTAAAATAATAGAAAATCTACATTTTAAAATAATTGAAAATCTACATTTTAAAATAATTGAAAATCTACATTTTAATAGATTTCATTCAATGGCAAACACACAAGTCAGGGCAGGAGTGGCAGAGGACCTAATGCCTTACAGGTTGCAGGGTTTATAATGTAAATTTGGCTGGTGCTACCCTGCTCCTCAGACAATGTGTGCAAGCCAGCTTTTAAAAGGTGTCACAGACACATCCAGCCAAGTTTCCAACACCCTGATGTTGACACAGAAATGCAGCTCCAGCTGCCCACAGCAGAGTTGAACTGATCACTTGCAGTTGGGATGTAAAGCCCAAGGGCTGGTAACTCACACTATCCTACCCACAGCTATAATTAATGCCAGCATGGCAGATGAATTCATCCCCCAGGGATTTGTTTGGTACCCACATGAGTGTGTCCACAAAGATCTTGCAGCTTCAGAAGCAAACCAGCCACCTTCCCACCACCACCACCAAAGCTTTCATTAGCTCCTCTTCCTCCCACCTAGGGGGGGTATTTTTACTTGGAGCCAGCTTTTTTAGGCACCAAGTAAAAATACCCCTCTATGTAGGAGGAAGTGCAGTTGGGTTTAAATCCAGAGCATATCTGTCACAGCTAAATAAACATAGAGTTTCTAAGTAATACCTACATAACTACATTCTCTAAAGGATTTTAAATGAGTAAACAGAAAACAGAAAAAAGAGGAAAAAAAGGTTTCAGGCTGCTGTAAGTACTTCCCCATGGCTCCATCTCCATTTTGGCTCCCACAGGGCCTCTGCCCTTCCCAGAACTTTCCCTGTCCAGAAGAAGGTCAAGAGTTTAACACACCACCACATGAAATGCCATACAGAGAAATGCCTGTATTTTGGACTGAAATCAAACCTGAAGTTCAAATAATTTTTACCAAGAGGCATCAAAAGGGGGCACAGTGTTCCCAGAGCCTCATCCCTCCCCAGGAGAGCTAAGCCAGCGAGGAGTGATGGGGACATGGGGGCTGCCCTGATGGCAGGGTGGCACCAGTGCCCAGGGGGTCAGGACTGTGGTTCTAGGGCATTTTCTTTGCTTTGCCTCATTCCTACAGACCTCAGCTCACATGAGCCCACTCCTATTGCTCACGGAAGGTGAATCTCCATGGCACTGAAAAACAAGGTTCACTATCCTGGGAAAATGTAAAAGTTTAATAAAGGACAATAGGAGACAAGGACAATAGAACAAAGATTTACAGTCAGGGGGCTTCTTGGCATTCCACCAAGAGCACACCTGCTATTTTGGAAACACCCTTGAGATCCCATTTCTATGGCACCATCTTGTTGCAGATTCATAAACAATGATGCCTTTTTAAACTTTTCCCCAAATTAGTTGACATGTTCCAAGAACTGTTCAGCATGGCTCCTCCTCGATTCCACCTTTTTAGATCATGCCTATTTCTTGGCTGTAGTTTCAGTCCATCCTCATCACCTCCAGTGCTTGGGCTTTGGTCCATAATTTCTACCAACAGTGAGTGCTGATAATTGGCACATCAATATCAGGGACCTCATCCTGTGTTCATGGAATGTTATCCCAACCAAGCAGGGAGTTTAACACAAGCATACTTATATCAGCTATTTCACTACTATGTCTAAGTTTAGTTAACAGAATTAACTTGACAAAATAAGTTTATTTGCATTAATTGTTATGGTAACAATGTCAGTAATAATACCTTATGTGCTTCACTGTACACCACAAACAATAAAACCATCAGAAAAGGTTTTTCAGTTCAAGAGAGAGAGGGAAATGTGGGAAATGGATTTGTAGAGAATTCTCAAAGCTTGACTGAAGGTCCACACAGTGTGCATCTGTATGTAAACTTTGAGATAAGAAATGGTGACTCAGAAATGCCATGGAGTAGGACAGACAATGCTGAGAGAGAAATGGAAACACAAACAAGTTTCAAAGGATGGCCTTGCAAATAAGACTGGATACTCTGGAGAAAGAGAACTATGAAAGATGCCTTGTTGTAGGACCCACGAGGGGCAGTTTTAGATTATTAACTTTAAAGCATTTACAGCATGGTGTGGCAAAAGCTGACTGGCCAAGAAACACTTAGAGTGTATTGTAATTAGGAAATAATTGGCTTCTGATTGTGATGGAGTGAATTGTAACATCTGTGCTGTCTCACCTTCTCATGAGATTGAAAATGGAATACAAGTTTTAAAACACCTCTCAGTTGCCCCATCTCTGGGTCAGAAAAGGGCTTAATCTGGCAAAAAGCTATAGCAAATTGACTTTAACATTATACATCTAGCATCCACTTAAACATTTGCAGAAAGCCAATAGTACAGTAAAAATCTATAACAGCATATACAAGACAGCTGCTGTGCAGAAACTTGCCTGGCCCCAGGAGAGCTCCCCAGGCAGAGCCTGCAACTTTGGAGCTGTGAGCAGTCCCCAAATGTTGCAATAGGCTCCAGCATTGTCACCTTTTTGATGTGCCTATGATGCCTCAGGTTTCAGCTTTTCTATGTTTCACATTCTGTGCTGCTTTAGTGGGTGGGTCTGAGCTTCACATGAGGGGATGGTGAGCTCTGTGCACAGAGCAGGGAGACAAAACAATTCCTGCTCCAGCTGGGCACCAAGGACAAATGATCCAAATCTCAGCCCCAGAGCACAAACCCCGTGGGCTGGAGAGAGAAAAACAAGCAGGGTGGGACTGCCTGGGCTAAAGCTGGGATGGGACAATGAACTGCAAGGTGCAAATGGAGCAGAACTGATCCCAGGGAGAGACCCCGGGAGCGCTCGTGCATTTTGGGGCCATTTTGGTTCATCTTGGGTGCAGCCCTGGCTGGGCTCTGGTGCTGCCCAAGGTGGGTCCATGGAGGAGATCCTTGGAATAAATCCCTGCTCTGTTCCTTAGCTCTGCCCAGCCCCTGCTCTAGGGCAGCCTGCACAAGGCATCTCCTGAGCTCAGGCACCGAAGGGCTGGCAGGAATGTTATTTTTCAGCCTCCAGCCTCCTCGGAAGGCTGCTCATACATCATGCAGTATAAAAGCTAACACAATTCCAGGAGCTGTACTACATGGCCAAGGTCAGGGACATTTTCTCTGCACTCACACTTTCTGAGCACTTCACAAAAGCTTGCCCTAAACAATGGTTTGTTATGATAAAGACCAAACAGCTCACGATCCTGAGGGATTGTGTTTATTGTTTTAACCTTTGCAGGCAATGAGAGTAAAGAATGGAGAAATCCAAGGTAATGCACAATTAAGGGGCTGATTTGCATGATTATTTGTCACTATTTTTCACACTGTATCAAGTGCTACTTACCAATGGCCTGCTAAATACCTATTCGTAAATACAGATACAGGATTTGTGCACAGCAGATACCCTGCTTAGTTTGACTGCAGGGCTACAATCCCAGAGCACTAGGAGATAATAAATGTGTGGAAACCAGAATGCAAGTATTTAAATAATTCAGAACTACAGTATTCAACCCCAAAATTTTGCTGTATGTATTCCAAAATAAATACACCCAATTCAAAGGTCTTCTATTAAAATTAAGTTATAGGAAGTAAAATCTTGTAATTACAAATCTTCTATTCCCAAATAATACTATTTTAAAGTAAATATCCACAAATTTATTACTTGTATTATTTAATATTGATAATGACTATTAGCAAAACATTTACCAATGCTACTTGAGAAAAGGTGGAACATAATTAAATGCAATATTAGCAAATGGAACAAGCATGGGTTTGGGTCATCTGAATGTTAGACTTCCTCATGAAATAAATTTTTAAAAAATAAATAATACATACAGTACTTTGCCTACACTGTAATTTGTCAACTGTTGAGGAAATTGGCATGTCTTTTCTGCTGATTTATTGGTTAATCCCAACAATTCACTGCAGAAAAGGCCAACAATGAATTACAATGTGAGGAAAAATTAAGCAGCACATTTAAAAAGTGTTTAACCACACAGCCCTTAAAGCCAATTTCAAAGTTCTCATATACCTAGCTAAAATATTTGGGGTGCTACAGTAGACAATATTTTCTCTTTTATGTGTTATATCCTCTACAGTTGCTTTGTTACTGTTGATTTCAACTCTGTTTAAAAAATATACAACCCTTTGGTTCCCAAAATATAAAACATGAAGGCATGCTGGATCTATTACGTTGATTTTTTAGCTACTGGGCATTTCTGTGCATCAACTAAACAAATTATTTAATTTAAACCAATGACTCTTCCTGCTTATTGTAATGGATTATTTTTCTTTTTAAGATGAAGTAGGTTTTAAAATAAAAATACCCCAGTATAGGACTATGCATTTCTAGACTTAGCTTATTTTCACATAAAAGAACCAGCAATTTTTAAATTATTATGCATTTCATGTAAATTCTTAGAGAAGTGCAATAAAATGGGTTTCCTTGGACTCTGAGGGGAACCCAGTGAGGCACCAGGGGAGGCAGGTCCCCTTTTCCCTGCCCCCCCTACACACACAGCCCCAGCTAGGGCTGAGCTCTCCAGTTTTGGTTTTCACATTGTGGTCCCAGCTTCAGCTAAAACAAATAATTTTCTGTTAAAATATTTATTTTATTTCTTGTAAAATATTGGTAATCAGACTTGTCTTCCTCTTAGGCTTTGCCATGCAAGAAATGGGAAATAAGGAGCACCTTCAGCTGAGGTCATAGAAAATAAATCCCACTTGCTGCTTTGGGACATGTCATGGTTTGAGCCTGGCGCAATGCCAGTGCCTCCCATGAAAACACTTCCTCCCTGGTGTCTGCTGTGAGATGTGATCAGAAATAGAGCAAAGCAGGCTCCAGCTTAGGAATAAAAGGAAAAAAACTTAATTAACTTACAACTATAGAAGAAACATACAGAACTTAAGATGAAAACTTTCTAAAAACATGTTAGAAAATTTCCCCCCCCCCAAATTTCTAATACATCTACCCCTCAGATCATCAACTCTCAACCTATCACTACCCTTTAGATAATCAATCATCAGTTTATTAAGGAGACAGGAGTCCCTCTTGTACCATGGGCTTCCCCTGGAATCACAGTTGGAACCTCTTGTGTTTCCATGTCACACATGGCACCGCCCGGTGATCATCTGTCATTGTGACATCTTCCTTCCATGCTCAGTGCTCTCACCACTGCACATGGACCAGAGCTGCTTCTAGGGTTTTTCATTTCAAAGGGTGCTTTGCCCAGTTCTAAAAAAAGCAGAGTCTCTCACTTTTGGGACACCTGTCCCCCTCAAATTCAGCTCCTGGGGCCGAGGGGTCTCGAGAACAGAGATCATCTTCTTCCTCTTCCCTGAAGATGGGGGGCACCACCAACACCCTCCTCACCTGCCATCTCTGTTTATGCACTCCTTCACATCACATCACTGCACTCTCCTGGCTCCAAGCCTTTGCCTCTCCCCTAAATGCAGTCTCTGTGTCACAGGAAAAATGGTTCTGTCCATGGCTATACAAGAAAAGTCCAGCCAAAGGGCACTCTATCACCTCCTGTCACCTAAGATTCTTCTCAACTTCTCTCATGGCTCATTTCTTATTACCTCATCTTTATCTCTCTTCTCATTCAACTCCAGGAGGAATCAGCATTTGTAAGGTTCTCATCATCAAAGAAAAGGGTTAAAAGTCTCAGGCTCTGCCTGTCCAGAACTCCCATGGCTGCCCTGACGGGCATTTTCTCACAGCACTCTCTCCCTTCTCTTTCACACCAGCAGTGCTATCAAATTTCAAGGTGGCACAGGCACAGACACCAGCTCTCTCTCCCTCTCTCTCTCGTGGGGGGGCTGCCCGAAGCCTCTCAGGGTTCCTCCACCCTTCCATCCTGCAGGGGCCGTCGCCTCCCTTCTCTGTGCCAGGCCCGGCCTACCTCCCTCAGGCCTCACGGCGTCCCTTCCCCCGGCCAGCCCAGAGCCGGGCAGGGAGCTCTGATCTCTCCTTCACAGACGGAGCCCTAGAGAGCTTCCCCCTGGCAGTTCTCACCTTTAACCCCCCTGTGCCCTCAGAGGTGTATCCATGTCCTCAGTGGCCACACCAGGTGCCAATATTCAAATCTGAGCACCTATTGGTTTGACCACAGCATCCCAAAAAACTCACTTCTTCTCAAACCATGACAGGACAGAATCCAAAGCCTGGCTGTGGTCAATTGGAAAAGTACAGCAGGTTTGAAGCAAACACTTTTTGAGGGCACACCTTGAAAAGCTCCAGCACACCTTCCTGTTCCATATTTCAGACACACTGCATGATACAGAATTGTGCAGAAAAACACCAGAGGCGGCTCACAGGCCATAGCTGGTGTAGAGCCTCAGCTGGCACCCTCTTTTCAGGTAAGACTTTGGAAAAGAACCTTGGGCTCCACTCAAGTGTTCTGTCTCCTGGCGCTCCTTTTTGAGAGCTGCACCAGATGCTCAATAACTAGTTTTCAACCTGAATTTATTCAATGCAAAATTATGCTCATTTGTTCTCCCACCAGCTCTCCGTTAGCTTAATTATTGTTTTGGGGCAGGCAGTGAATATGATTGTTTATGGGTTGCATCCCTTAATTTTGACCTTAAATGATCTGTTGTAACTCTGGCCAGTGCTCTGTAACTGGATACTTGATTGCACATTTCTTTGGAATTCCCTTAAACTGAAGTTCCAGAGCACTTTTCAATTCCATGAACTCAATTCCCTAAACTCTTCAGATCAGCTCATTTCATTGATCCACCCTTAACTGATACATTTCTGAATTCTTCCCTTCTGACATCACTTTGATCTTCAGGCACCTTCTTCCACATCATTTAAACTGAATCACTTCTTTCCAAGTTATCACCTCCACATTCCCCCTGAGTCACTAAATTTAAATCTAAACTATCATCATGTGGTTGGCTCCACACAGCACATGCAAAAACAGATTTTGCCACCTTGAGAATAAGCATTAAACACTTTCCAAGACAGAATCCACAGCTTCTGTGTATTTTCAGGCACAAAGCATCACCTTTGTTCTGTTCCCGAAAGCAAATCTTACATAAAATATTTGCTTATATTTATATATATATACACACATATATATATTTATATTTGCTTTTGTACATGTATATTTAACATTTAACCAGATAATTCTTTTAATTGGATAATAAAGCTATACTGTGTATTCATCTCAGAGAACAGACATGCTTAGTTTAAAAATAACAATAACAAAAATCAACAAAGCTCAAACCAAATTCAGACAATAAATTCTGCAGAGTCCACAAATTGGTTTTGTTATTTTAGTCATTATTCCAGTAAATTTCCAAGTATTTGCCTTGCAACCAGTCAGCAGGCTATAACTAAACCAGAGAACCTGGGAAAGGACAAATTCTAAAAATAACAGTACATTACTTAGAGCAAATACTCTAAAATAACAACAAACAGTTCAGTTTGCTCTAAAAGTTAATACCACTTTTCACCCTCACACAACAGACTAATGTGTCCAGAAATATCACAGCAATCAGAATACAAGACAGAAGCTCTATAAAGAAGAGAGTTATTTTTTAAAAAATGAGGAAATCTGGGGTTTGGGTTAGGTTTTTGGTTTGGTTTTTGGAAGGCTGAGTTTCTTTTTTATATTTTTTTTTCTTCACAAACTCAGGAACCAGTTTTGGATCCCAGAATGCTTGACACAAACCAGTAACACCCATGACTGTCCAAGGGAGAAAAACCCTTGCAATTCTAAAAGCAATTTAAATAAATTAAATAATTAAATTATAATTAAAATAATTTAAATTTTTTATCTGTTGAGACTTCAATACACTCACAAACTGCAAAATCTGGCAAAACATCACTTTAATTCCACATTTTTGCCTGTTGCTGGAAGGGACTGTCCTGCAGAGAATGCTCTTTGAAAACAAACATCATACCAACAAAACCCAAGCAAGGACACACATGCAAAATTAAAATAATTAACAAATTTACCAGGAGGTTTAATCTGGGTCATCCAAGACTTCATGGACAAATCTAATAGGAAAAACCCATCAAAATAGCCAGAGAGGGAAAAACCATTTTTGAAGGTGAAAATTCTTGTCGGTTACAAACAGAATTTTCCAGTAAGTGCAGTGCAAGGCCAATACATTTCAATACATTTCTCTGCTTAGGGAAAGCTAAACCTTTATTTCTCACTCCACAAACCAAACTCACACCCAGCCTCTGCCAATGTGCTCTCAGTTTCTGCTGTCAATGCTCCTTCAGTTAGAGCAAAATATATAAATATTTAGTGAGACAAAACCAAACCAAAATAAAACCTCCACAGTCAGAAAGAAAATGAGTTTATTCCCTAGCCTTACAGTCAATTTTCTCAGAGATCCAAGCTCAGATTTATATGGGAAAAGTAGTGAAGCAGCAGTCTGCTTTTTGTGCTCATATGATTTGTTCAAATATCCTTTTCCATTGAGAGATGAGACAATAAATAGTTAAGATTTGATCCATAAGAAAATAAGTTTTTTACTAGCATTTTCCCCCTTGGCAGCTGACCTGAAGAGCCTAATAAAAAAGTTATTTTCAGTTGCTTAATTGTGATTGCAATCTGGAGCCAACAGGATTACCAAGAAGAAGAGGTGTGAGTTCCATCTGATAGGCTAGACACTAGGAGGGAAGAGTTATAGCCCACCAACAAATGACATGCCAAGAAATGCCACCAGAGACCACAGCATCTGTCAGGGCACTGCTGGGAAAGGTGAGGATTTGGGCCAGGTGATGGTTGGGAAGCCTATGGACAGCATTCCCAACAGTGCCTCTGGGGAACTGCACTGAGTGAGGAACCCCAGGGACATCAGCCTGAAACCAAGCAGGGCAGAGCAGAGGAGAAATGCTGCACACAGCAAGAGCTGGTAGCAAAAAACCTCACCAGGGCACACATCTGAGCAGAGGGGAAGTGAAGAGAAGCACCTGAGAACTGTGAAGGGACAAGGAGCACTCTCCAAGAGGAATTTGGCAGCACTTTGTAGCAAAACAACCACTCAGCAATTTAAAAAATGACAGAACTGTGATGATGCCTCAGGGGGGAGATGATGCCTCAGGTTTCAGCTTTTCTATGTTTCACATTCTGTGCTGCTTTAGTGGGTGGGTCTGAGCTTCACAAGAGGGGATGGTGAGCTCTGTGCACAGAGCAGGGAGACAAAACAATTCCTGCTCCAGCTGGGCACCAAGGACAAATGATCCAAATCTCAGCCCAAGAGCACAAACCCCGTGGGCTGGAGAGAGAAAAACAAGCAGGGTGGGACTGCCTGGGCTAAAGCTGGGATGGGACAATGAACTGCAAGGTGCAAATGGAGCAGAACTGATCCCAGGGAGAGACCCCGGGAGCGCTCGTGCATTTTGGGGCCATTTTGGTTCATCTTGGGTGCAGCCCTGGCTGGGCTCTGGTGCTGCCCAAGGTGGGTCCATGGAGGAGATCCTTGGAATAAATCTTTAACTGTGTCTAATCTCCATTCTAAGACAGCCTTCACACGGCACCAAGGTAGACACCAGAGAGGACACTGTGGAGTTTTTGTGTCTGACACAATCTCTCATTTCACTTGCCAAACTCTGGATTTCTCATCCAGTGCCTCTGTCCTATACACACAGATCCTCAGCTTTTCAACAGTAATGTCATCTGTGAGCACTTGTTATTTTATAGAAATCCCTTATTTGTGTGACATCATTACTTCAGAAATCCCATATTTGTGTGATGTCATTACTTCCGATAACTGCAGAAGAATTTGATTTATCCTGTAAGAACAAAAACTAAATAATCTAATTTCCACATTATTTCAGCTCCTTAGCTGCTGTTTATTTCTTACACTGAGAATTTATCATCATTCCAAACCTGACCTCAGCAATCACTGCTCATTGCAATGGGTCATTGCCTGGATCCTTCCTCTGCTGCTCCGAGGGAGTTTAGACACCTAAAGCTCTGCTAAGCAGCAGCTGGGGGATGCCCAGCCATGGGACAGGGCCAACCCACCCTGTGCCACACTGCCAGCTTCTGCAAGGATCCCAGTGCTCAGCAGCAGGGGAAAGGCACTGGGGCCAGAGGGGAGCACAGCAAAGGCAGCACAAACCACAGCATGCAGCCCCCAGGTGGGAACCAGCCCCTTGGCAATAGCTGGGAGTTGACTGAGCACAGCCCAGCATCATTGTTCAGGTGCTGGGAGCCTCCCCAGAGTGGCCACAGGATCAAGGGTTGCAACAAAGGTGTTTTGTAATCACATATAAGGCAGAGTCGAAGAATAATCCCACAGAATGTATGTTAAAATTCATTCTGATTTTAATGCTTATTGATTTTACTATACTGCTCTTCCATGTTGTCTAGTAGCACTTTATAAATGTTTTATGTAAAATAAATAATTCAAGAAAGACACTGCTTTCTTCAGTAAAGTTTATGACATCACGAGAGCTCTTTTTTGTGACTATGCTGACTGCAATGATAAAAGAAAAAGGAAAACTGGGATCTAGACATTTCAAACGTGACCATTTTCCAAATCACAGCTGCTTTTTCTGTTGCAGCAACACTGGGTTCAGAACTGTATTAGCTATATATATATGGCTAATATCTACATCATACACACAAAGCTATACTACTCTATATTTTATATCTATATATAGATATTAGATCTAACATATTTCTGTCCATTTCCAGTACATTTTTAAACATTTTTCCTCCCCTCTGATCCCAAGTCCTTAAATATAGCAGACTGCGGTTTATTGAATTTTTAAAAAATATTACAAAAATAATAAAATAAAAAATTATAAAATATTCTAAAGTACTATAAAATATTTTCTATATGTCTCCATCATGCTGTCCTTTTGTTCTACTGTGTTCAGCAGCACTCCCACTATATTAAAGGGAGAGCCTGCAAACTGAAAGAGGCACTTTTGACTTAATTGAAAGAAATTGGAATCTGTTTTTTTAACTTAAGTTTACTCTACTGACTGGGCAACAGCCAACCAATGATAATGCTTAAAATCCTTTCTAACAAAAATATTTCATATCCTTATTTACACTCTCCCTGAAACACCCATCAATCGATTCTTGTGGAGCACATTATAAGACTGAAAATTTACCTATATTATAATATATATAATACATATTTATTGTATTATATATATATATAACCTATATATATATATATATATATATATATATATATATATATATATATATATATATATATATATACTATATATATATATATATATATATATATATATATTTAGTGGTGCCTCGGTGTCAATGTGTTTTATGTTAGCACATTACCATTTACACTCATCACTGAAAGGGAATTAATAGAGTATAAACCATGGTTACATGTCTGTATTTCTTCCAGCTGTTAATCCTCCCAGTTTTGAAGGATTCCTGACTTCACAGAACCACTGCAGCACATGGAATGAAAAAATCCTGCCTGAGGCACACACACACACAGATTGTGTCATGCAAACCTTGCTGCAGGTTATCACAAAGTCAGAATGCTCCACACCTCCCAGGAGCCCATCCTGGAGGGCAGACAAACAGAAACAGGCAAAGGCACCAAGAGCTGGAAGCATTCTGCTTGGTTAATTCTGTCCACAAGGGTTTTCTTATGCATTTTTACAATGGTCTTCAAATCTGCTCAGTGAAACCCAAGGATAACTCCACTTCCTTGAAATTTAATAAGCCTGTGGGCAAAACTCCCCCTCACCTTCAAGGAATCATCTCAGCATTTTGAAACAGAAGATTGCTGGGCTATAGATAAGCTCAAACCTCATCAAGAGCAAGTAAATAAAAGGGGAGTTTCTGTTCACATTTCAGTGAAAATACTGAGCTATTAGATGCCAAATGCCAGTCACCACCTTTCACTACCTTAGTCACTAGAGCCTGGTACTTGCAAGTTTCTTGGCTCTAATTGTGACAGCGCTGTTTTAGAAATGTTAAAAATGCTAAAAGTGCTGGGTGAATGAATAAAACAAGTAAAAAAGAGCATTGTTTCAGAGAATAATAGAAGTCATTAGCATTTTTTTCAGCATTATTGCTTAACAATCCAACAATTTGGTCTTATACATCCATACATTATGTTCTTGTCATATTTTTAAAAAGTGACACAGTCTGAGGGCAGCGAAGAACCAAATGCTGTCAAAGACTGAAGCAGGGTTAGCAGCTGGAGAGCATCATTGATCTTTAGTGCAGCTGATAGAGTCTCACACATCAGTGCTGGAACAGACATTTCCACACCACTGTGCAGTTGGATAAGAATCTTCTCATCTGAGGTACAAGCACAGAGATTACAGCTGGCAGCCACAGGAAGGAGATCCTTCTGCCAGAGAGCAAAGTGACTTTCTGAAGGGATGGGAACCCTATGCTAATGCCTGCAGAGATTATAGGGCCAGTAGGAATAGTTATGATCATTGTTTAATCTTCTGAATATAATAAGCCTCTCTCTCCTGTAACTTGCTCTTATCCATTCAGGACTCAAACACAATTATCCAGTGTGCAGTGGTAGATGATGGACAAATGGTACCAACCCAGAGTGAGGAAGCAGCACAAATCCAGCTCCATTCTGCACTAAGCACAAAAGCCATACCTTTAGCATTTCATCAACATTGCTATTATTTCTTCTGCTGAATTCAAATGAGCACACCAGGACACTTTATTTATCAGCCTTAATTCACGGTCTGCTGGGTGGAGGCTTTACTGCAGATTCATGTTTGGGGTGTCTGATCTACCTCTAGAAAAAATCTACACCATTTTTTTTTCCTTCACATTCCCAGTATTTATCACTGCCAGTTATTCATTAACACTTAGAAATCACTTAACTGAAGACTAGAATTGTATATAAACCTTAGGAAACTGCTGGTGTCAAATGTTTCATCTTCACTGGCTCCCAAATGTGCATGGCCCACAAGAAAGAGAAACTAAAATGTTGCCATGCAAATGCACAAGAGACTTATAGAGCACAATTTCTGCCTAGCTCATTTGAGGAAAAGTCCACACCCATGGCCAGGTGATGGCTGAGAACTCTGTAGCAGCCTCACCACATTCTCCTGCCTTCAACACTCAGTCTGGGGCAGTGATCAGCATGTTCAAAAAACAAAACATCAATACCATCACCATGACACCAGCACACTGTGGCTGCTGCTGATTTTCATGGCTCAGCACAGTGTCTGCAGCAGGAGCAAAGCATTCTGTGCAGCTGGTAAAGTGCCTAATCTAAAACAAAAGTGCAGTTTTTAAAAAACAATTTCCCAAGTCTAAGACCACCAGCTGCCTCAAAACTGATCCCTGATATCATTTGCTTCCTCAGAACTGGTTGTCCTAAGGTTCGCAGGGACCACAAAGGCAGTGCAGGTAACCAAAAGAATGAATAAAAACAGGGGCTTTGCTTATTGAATGAGAACTGCCAGCAGAAACGTTTTGTGTAGGAATCAATAAAACCTGTTTCACAAGTGCAAGGTATTTTGCTCAAACCCTACTGAAAATTTTATTTTTCAAGGCAAAAGTAACATATGTGCATTTTTATTTCTGTCAACAGCAGAGTTAAATCCTACAGAAAGAAGATTTTGTTATTAGTAATAACACACAGCACACCAAAGGCATTTACTGAGAGCAAAACACTTTGGGCCAGTCAGAGGTGAACCTCTGACAGGTTTCTGAGCTACACAAACAAGGCACCTAACCAGTTAAAAAGGTCTTTTGATGAAGTTTTGAATGAACAGGCAGCCCCCACACTTTCCCCAGCCACACATGCATCACACACGTTAGAACAGATGTGCCCTGAGATGGTTCTGAATTGGTACAATGTCTGCCACAAGGCCAGAATCGGGTCCTCCAGCTTGTAAACTGTGTGACAGAATGATGTGGTCAGATTCAGTTCACACCTCAAATGGCAACATTTCTGCACAACTTGCACTCAGACACAAAATGTTCAGTGAACTCCCAGATCCCATCTTCTTTCTCTGATGGTGAGGCAGTCGTGACGTGCCCTTGTGCTAGCAAAGGGTTAAAACCTTTTCTTATGTTCCTAGTGGGTTGTAAAAGAAACTGCTGAAGCTGATCAATGACCACTGTTAAGACCTGGAAACCAATTATAAACCTGAAATTTGTGATGAACAAAGCTCTGAAACACTAGGATGAAAACTACTGAATTAGTCTAGTTCATTAAAATCATTAATAGTCATGAAATGAAAACCACCAGAGTCCAAAAAGGCTTAATGCCCTATCCATATTAATTAGATGGGAGCAAATCTGAAGTGAAAAGCAGCACATGCTTTGCAGAATTAGCAATTGCTCTCTACAGACTACACAGATCTCTATTAAAATTCAGTTTAATTAAAATTGATCACGTTAAGAAACTGATGTGGTTAATTAACTGAATTCCTGAACTTCTTTTCATACATTTCACAAATGCATTGTACACTGTTTTCCTGGGTGACAGCTTATGTTGCAGTGAAAATCTCGATTTCACAGGTTAATGCTGCATGTTCTGTGAGGCCCAAAGTTCCTGTGTCCCTGCCAGGAAACCCTGACACCACAGGGAAAAAATGACAGCCTTGGAAACTTCCAAAATCCACCACCAGAAAGCCTGGCTGGAGTTTTAAATAGTTTCTCTTTCAGGTACATGTGGAACTGTGGGCACGTATGAGGGAACATCCCAAAAGCTGTGGTCGCACAGGGTCTCTCATTAGAGAGACAAAATTTTCATACAAAATGAACATGAAAGCCACCAACAGACCCACAGAGAGATGCAAGATCAGCCCAGACTGATGTGAACAGCCAAAGGCTCTGCTCTATGCAGTTAGTGAATGTAAACACACAGGTTGCAAGCGTTTCAGCTCTTAAAAAAACCCATTTTCTCCCTGTGTCTCAGCAGCATCCATGCTGAAACAGGGCTTGGCCATGGGCTTAAGCCAAGAGATGCCCAGGAACATAGGGCTCTGCATGGAGACTCCCAGGGCAGCCTCCAAGAGGCTGGAGGACCATTCTCTAGACATTGAGGCAACAATTTCCAATTGCCAGCAGACTTGGCAGTGCTGGCTTAATTGTTGGGCTCCATCTCAAGGGTCTTTTTCAACCTAAATGATTCTGTGATAAACCACTAGTGCCCTACCAGCTTCAGGAGAAAGGCTGAACTGCATCTCCTGAAGAGTAATTTTTATCATTTATCATTTCATTTTTATTTTGTGTTGCTTTAAACCATAAGGCAGCTGTGAATTGTGCCACTCTCTTTTTGGTAGGAAGACTTCAGAATTTTCCACGGGCATGGTTTAGCCTATGGAAGCAGCTTGGTTATGAAGCAGTGCTGCAAACAATTCTCATCCTTTCACAAAGTATCAGCGAAGGGTCCAGAACCTGCCCCTTGCATCATGCTGTAAGAGAGGGCATCGTTTCAGCTGCTGTTTGAAGGGAAGTGGATGCAGGACCATCTGATCCAGCACAGATCATGCTGCAACATCAAAATTAACATCTGAACTGCCAACCAAGTGGCTTCCCAACCTCTCAGGGAGCAGAGTGACACATGGATTCTCAAAGACTGATAAGCAACAGACACGGCCCAGGGCACACCTCAGAGATAAAATCCAAAATTTTACAGTTTTGACGACTACTGAAGATCTAAGGTCTGAAAAATCTCAACTCTAAATTGAGGCTAAAATAATCACCCAGGAATTATGACACAATAAATACATGACAAAGAACAGAGTTTCACATATAGATTTTACACGCCTTTGATTTAAATTCAAATCTGTATGAATAATAGCACTGGATTTGGTATGACTGCTTCTCATTCTTCATTACTTCTGACCACAATGTAAATGCTAAAGTGGTATTTTCTTCTCTGAATTCATTTTGCTAAAATAAAGTGCATCTGACTAGGATGTAAGATACACGACTGACTCTTAAATCCCTCGTGGCCAAACCCTTGTTAATGTCTTGGCCTGTTTCAGTAAAATGATCATGGTTCAAGTAATGTAAAACACATGCATTCAATCATTTCCCTTTTCCCTAAAGGCAAATACTTTCTTATCATGGTAAAACAGGAGTCGTGTGCTGAGGCATTGGAGACCAAAGTTCTTTTAAGCCTCATCAGGAAATTGAACACTTACTGCAACCTATGGTTTGGAGCTGCAGAGTGAAACAAAAGCATAATGCAAACAAACACGGGAGGGTCTGTCAGCATTATCTGGTATTGCATAAGCCTAAGCAGCTGCCTTAGAAAATGAGAATACAAATAGAAAATAGAAAAATCAAATAGAAAATTTAACTTCAGCGCAAAAAAAAAAAAATCTATTCATATTTAAATCAGGATTTCATAGTTAATAGTCAAAATAAAACCAATTGAAAGGAGATGCTCATGATATGCTTGCCTTGGAGGAGGGGCTGTTTCTCCCAAGTAACCACAAAGACTGCAAGGCATTAACACAGCAAGTGTGCACTCTACTTGTGCAGCATCTTTTTATAATCCTCTTGGTGCAACAGAAAGGGAATATTCATACTTGGACAAACTGAATGTCACTACAACTAGAGGAAATAGTACAACAGGAACTACATGGTAATTCAAACAGGTTCTTCATTGGTTAAAAAAAAAAACTTAGAATCTTAGAACAAGATATTTGAAGTTGCCCCACTCAGGTTTCTTACAGACTCTTGTACTGGATCTTCTGTTTGTCAGAGTGGTTTGAAAATTTCCTGGGCTACCATGTTGAGCCACATCTCTTCCCTGAGCAACAGCAGAATAAATGGGAATTGTCCCTTTCAAAGTGAAAGCCAGGCAAGCTGACCGGAGTCATGAGAGGTGACAGAAAGGGAACCAGAAACACGTGAGGATTAAATCCATCCTTTAGGAATGGGGCCAGACCCCAAAGCCTGAACAACTGCCCAGGGGCTCACTGCCAGGTTCAATGTTCTCTGAGCCACTCATGCCCAAATCTCTTTAACACTCTGCTCCCTGAACCTGCAGCTCCAGAAGCTCCCCAGAATGCCACAGCTCCTCAGGAACACACATGTTTTTGAAACTCCATCTATCCTTTGCCCATCATATCTTTCCTAGGAAGGCTGATCCCCAAAAGAAGAAGATCCAGGTACATAAAGGGTCAAGTTTCTGCTGCTCTCCTGTGGGAAATACATTTGTAGAGAATTCTCAAAGCTTGACTGAAGGTCCACACAGTGTGCATCTGTATGTAAACTTTGAGATTAGAAATGGTGGCTTAGAAATGCCATGGAGTAGGAGAGACATTGCTGAGAGAGAAATGGAAATACAAACAAGTTTCAAAGGATGGCCTTGCAAATAAAACTGGATACTCTGGAGAAACAGAACTATGAAAGATGCATTGTAGGACCCATAAGGGATAGTTTTAGATAATTGGCTTTAAGGCATTTACATCATGGTGTGCCAAAAGCAGATAGGCCAAAAACCAGTGTTTTGTAATTAGGAAATAATTGGCTTCTGATTGCCATGGCATGAAATGTAACATCTGTATTGTCTCACCCTTCTCATGAGACTAAAAATAGAATAAAAGTTTTTAAAACACCTCTCAGTTGCCCCATCTCTATGTCAATAAGAGACATAAGTTCTTAATAAAGAATTTAACCCAACACTCTCCTACCAGCTTCCTTTTCCTGCTGCTAACACAGCTTAAACACAAGCATTAAATTAATTTCAGCAGTGGATGACACAACCTATCATTGGCCTGGAATGAAAGGTGTCATTAAGCAACAACAGGGAGCAATCTTTCTTAGTAATTAAAATACGATTCTAAATCAGATCATACTTTCCAGTACCTGAAGCCCCATAAATGAAGATTTACAGTATATTCAGCCCTTTTTAGCACTTCCTTAGCCCACAAGTACTTTTCTGTCAGAGCAATCATCACAGCACAGGAGGAGCAGGACTGATGAAACAATTCCATGCCATGAGCAGGTACATCATTCTAAGCAAGTCAGACCTCATAATAAGCATTTATGTAATTATACCCCACAAAACTGAATGACACTTAACACCAAGCACAAATCATCTGTTTCATAACCACACAAGGCTATTACAAATCTATGAAGTTAGTTGGCTTTCTCCCACTTATATGTAAAACAAAAAAAAGAGAACAGATGAAACCCTTAATTTGCTACCGTGTAACATCATATGTAGCTGCCCAATTTAAACCAACCAGAAAGACAAAAAACCCCAAACTAAAATCTACATCAACTTCTTTCACAGTTAAAAGTCAGGAACTTCAAAAGTAAACATGTTTACCAGAAGACTAGTTTAAAAGTATTATACTCCTAGATATTGTTGACATCAGTTAATTATTTACTTTCCTCTCCTAGTAGGAAAGTATTATACTCCTTGATATTGTTGACATCAGTTAATTATTTTAGATGATTTTTGCATTCCTCATACATAAAGTATGTCAATTCAATAATTCCTCCTCTCGGCTTCCAAATACATCCTGGGCTTGTTACCTGCAGCAGTAGGTACAGAATGCAGACTTTGTCTGGGCTCAGGGCAGAAGATGATGTAAATCATTTAAATGAACCTATAGAAAATGGAGGCTCTGCCAGAAAATGTTTCTGCTGGATTTCATTCCCTAAGTCTGCCTGAGTGCATTAAAGAGAAAATGCAGAGAAATCCTCACAGCTGACTTTGGGAAAAAACCCCAAGCAATAGCAATTCTCTGTAAAGCAGCACTAAAGGTACACTAGGGTACAGTTTAGTCCAGTATCTTGTCAACTTGCTAGCATGGAATCAATGAATGTATAGAACTTTTGTGTCTCATCCCTTCCTAAGCACAGATTTAAAGACTGCATGGAATATTAGAGATTCTTTAATTATTTCTTGATGAATGACTAAGTAGACAAGGTTAAGTAACAGCTGCAGTCAAAATGTGGAGCTGATAGGAACTTTTCCCTAGATTCTATTTATTAATTTTATTTCCATAACGATTATATAATTTACATAATTATTATAATTCACATAATGAGTATTTGTATTCATGGGCACCTGAAAGAAATGCTGTGCTCATACACTAAACATTTATGACTTTCTGAAAGTTCAGGCTCATCAGGATATTTCAAGGGAATGTTTATCTTGACTGACTTCTTTAACCTTGGTAAAATTCTCATCAGTTTCTGACAGACTTCTTGTCATCTGTCTTTTGTCATCTCCCTTAGTGTGACCCTTTATACTCAAAAATCATCAACATTTAAAACACTTAAAGTGGAAACAGACAAACTAAAATTTCAGGAAAAGGAATTATTAATTGGATTTTATATATGAAAGTCTCTCACACTATACAATTGCATATGAATGAAAAACTTCTGTCCTTCTTGCTGTTTGGGAAGGTAAAGTTTTCTGTGTATGAAGTACATAGATGCTTCATGCAAATTGTCATAAGCAGAGTTGTCTTACTTAGCTAAAAACTTTAAAGTTTGTTACTAGTAAAACATATGCATTATTCCTACAGTCAGATTAAAACCTTCATCTTGCTGCTGAGCTGAGAGGAAAATGTTACAAAAATTCCAAGTGAAAGCACCTAGAATGGTATGGAGCATGCTGGACAGGGAGGAGGATGATGCACAGGAGGAGCCCACCCTCAGGAAGCTCAGTTACAGTTTATCATATCCCACCAGAGCCCCTGCTTCAATCATCTATTCTTCTACTGTGCATGGAGCAAGGATCTTGGAAGCCAACTCCTGCACTAATTTTGCATGAAAACACCATCTGGCCCTGAACAGCTCTCTGGGCTATGGATCTGTTAGAACCTAGATATGGTCAACATGATATTAAAAGGTCAGAGGAGGGTCTAATTATATGCCTTAGTACTTAGAGGCCATGGTCACTGGAACATGAACTTAATCACTCAGGCCAAACAAGACTCATTTATAATTTTAATTATCAGTGAATCAGACATGTCTTGAAGAGTTGTCCTGTGACTGTTGCTCAAAATAGCTGTCTTGTTTGTCTCTAAAATAACCCCGTGAGACACCCTCAATATTTCCCTGCTGATATATTTAGAATCCATCCATCTTCTCAAGCACTGCACATTAACATATTTGGAGTATTGTATAACTGCACACAAGAAAACCCCTCCTTGTGTTCCAATCTGTTACAATGGAGCTAGCAAAAATCCAGAATTCCAAACCTGAGATTTCTCAAACCAGGGCTGACCATGCAATTCCATCCACTCCCTCACACGAACAATGGAACACATACAAAACAGACTGCAGTGATGTTTTAACAAGTGTGGTATTTTTGGGGTCCCCCATGGCAGGAAGGAAATGATGACTCTGACTCCATGTTCTTAGAAAGCTAATTTATTATTTTATGATATATTAAAGAATGCTAAACTAAACTGTACTAAAGAAAGTAGAAAGGGTACAGACAGAAGGTTTAACAAGATACTGATGAAAAACCTGTGACTGTCTCAGAGTCTGACACAGCTGGATGGAGATTGGTCATTAAGTAAAAACAATTCACATGTTGGATAAACAATCTCCAACTACATTCCAAAGCAACAAAACACAGGAGAAGCAAATGAGATAATTATTGTTTTCCTTTTTCTCTGAGGCTGCTCATCTTCCCAGGAGAGAAATCCTGGGCAAAGAGGATTTTTCAGAAAATATGATTGTGTTAAAAAAGTCTCTTGCCTCTCTTGCCTCACCCTTTCACTGTATGTGGTAGAGTTCTTTAGGGGGTGGGAAATGATCTGTAACTAAAGGAACACCCACTCTGGCTGCTGGGGGGAGAAAAAAAAGTTTGCTTGCAAGAGACCAGGAGGACACCACATGAAGCACATGTTGGTAGGTAAACTGATCTAGAAGGTGCACAACCTCCTCAGCTGCCATGGATGCTCCATGACATCCTAAAAATCACCTGAATAACTTTTTGCCCTCAGATAATAGGATATTCTCACAGGACAGAATATATATATATTCTCCTATACTCATAGGATATGCTCAGTTACAAGGAATCCATCAGGATCATCAAGGCCAATTCCTGGCCTTCATCTGAGTCTCAGGGAAAAACCTCCTGCAGGCAGGGTTTACTTGCCCAGGTTTAACACTGTGACATTTGCCCCTGTGACCACCCCCTTTTACCCACTCAGCTGGATACAGGTTCGTCCCAGGTTTTTACATGGCTGGGGAGAAAAGGAACAGATAGCTGTAAAGTCAAAGCAGCTGGAGTAAAACGTAGAGCTAGAATCAAAGATGCTTATCAAATAGAAAAAGGTAATAAATTGGATCATTTGCCTCCATATTTCCTTTCAATCATTAATCAAATCCATTTCCATATCTAATTTTACAATTTTTCTTTTCTTTTGACCTTTAATAAAATGTTTCAATTGATCAGGGTAATAAAAATGTGAATTATATGAGCTGGCACAGACAAAGAAAGACCATTGAGTAATCTGTGTTCCAGATATAACAAGGAAAATGCCTCTGATTAAGTATGGGCTAAAAGGTAACTTAAAAAAATTCCAAGTATTAACATTTTTATCTTAAGAATTCAGTGAAGTACAAACTTCAAAACAATTCCAAACATGAACGACTAAACAAGGGGTCCCAAAATGTGGGACTGCAGCTGTCCTTGAGTTGACATACAGAATCTATTTGCTCATTATTACAAATATTTTTTAGCACAAATAAAAATGTATTTTCCTTTGCTCTTGAAGTTTATTTCAATTATATCATCTCAAACACTAAACTGCTTAAATTGTTTCATAGCAAAAGCACTTGAAAGTTGGGTTTTTTTGGATTTTCTAAACACCAGTGCAGTACTGTCAGCAAGAATGTAATCAAAGCAGAAAGCCTGCTGAGCCTGCCAACCAGTAATATTATTTGTTTCAATAGCTTTCCTTTGAATAGAAGTATTGATTTTCTACAGCAGAACTCTTCTACAAAGAGCATTAAAAGAGAAATTAGACTTCCTATTTTTTCTCCATCTTATTAAGGACCATTGTTGAAGACTAGCAATAGAGTCACCAGGGATTTACAAGTTTGAGCTAAATAGATCAGCCATTTAGGAATTCTAGGAAATTTTCCTTATCTTCTAAGAATTCCTGCTATGGGGAAATGTCACTCCTGTCAGAATGGATAGGGTTGGTTTTTTTTTTCCTTTGGATAGAAGCAATTAGCTAAATTGCATTATACCATGACCATCTGGCCTCAGCTAGCTGTGTTCCTCACATGAAGTCCAGGTAGAGTGAAGGGACCCTGAAGGGAGCTAAGAACAGCAGCACAGAATAAAGGGTACCAGTGGACTGGGGGGAAGGAAAGGGCTGAACTCAGGGAAGGGAGGTTAAGGTCAGAGGTATTTGGAAAGAAAATTTAAACGAGTTCTGCACTTCATGACACTTCTTAGCTCAGAAAAATATCTACATGCCAAGAGAAATCCCTAATGACAGGTGGTTCAACAGGTTTTGTTACTCCTTCAGCAACACCCCCAGCCTGCCATCCCTGCCTGGGATGGATTTTCAGGCCTCGGGCAGCAATGCCCTTTAGCAATGCTCTTTCAAGAACAGCAGTGTTTTTTTACTTCCTCAACTTAATACCTATTCTTAAAAAAAAAGCCCAATGAACTAGAGAGCTACTAGTGAGTCAAGTTTAGTGGAATTAGTCATGTCCATTGAAGAACAAAGAGTGGCCTCTAAATTTTTCTTCTAAATTTTTACTTAAAAGGTATTAATATCTATTAACATGTTCATTATAATCAGCTGAAGATCAATTTTCAGGGGGTACATTTCCATCATACTACAATAAATTTGGTGCAGTGATTTCACACCAGCATTCTTAAACTGGAGTTAGCACAGCTGCAAAGCAAAGATTTGCCCCCACTTTCCATAGAGTGTTGTTTGGTTAAACACGGGTGACCCTGGAGTATCCCTAGTGACAATTACTGCACCAGGATCACTGAAGAGACACGAGCAACACATTGCCTTTGCACTCTGACTACTCACTTGGGATTAGGGATGGCCAATAAAAGACACAGGGCTGTAGAAAGAACAGGCAGTGGCATTTAACTCCTAGGCTTCTGATCCCAAGGAGGGAATTCAGATTTCTGGTGCCTGCAATGCATGGAGGAGCTCGACATTTCACAGTGGGATTCAAAACAAGTAATGCACTTGAAGTCCAGAGAAAAACCTGAGCACACAGAGGGAGCACCTTACACGCTGGACTGAAAACATTTACTCAGAGCAGCAGACAAGTTCTGGCACACAGAGTTCTGCATCTCCTTCTTCAGGCAGGCTAATGTGGTCTGACACAGGGTTTGCTAAACAAGACTGATGTGGTGATTACACTGCTCACCTTCAACCACAGCTCTCACATATTTGCTTAGGGTGCAAGAGGTCACATTCAATGCTAGCCTTACCTAACAAGGTTCAAGTCCAGTTTTTCCAGCTCCTTTCCCCCAGGCTGTGTATCAAATGACACAGCACTTCCTATGATTCTTCCTGCTAGCCCTGTCCTGTTATGCAGAAAGAAATTCCGACCTTAGAGGGGAAAAAAGCCAAAACAAACCAAACACGAGAAAGAATCATAGCTGGTTTCAATGACTTCTTGAGAATACTTTGCCTCTGGGTTCCCAGATGTTGAGCTCAACCCCTGAGCCTATTCTGGGATAACTCCTACCCTCCTGGTGGTTCTCTGTACATGCACAGGTGTGCCAAGCCCCGAGAACTGAGGCTCCTTTCTCACACTGCACGACACACGGTGCTCCACCACCTCAATCATTCAGCTGTTCCACCAGTCACACCAGAACATTCCCTCACACCCTGTACATTTCTGGCTTTCCTTCAGAATTCCTCTCAGTTTGCTATATTCTAACCCATTCTTTCAAGCACTAACACATTTGAAGTTATCAGTTTGAAGCTGGAATCTCAGTAGGGCATTATCTCCACACAGGAAGAGCTCCCACATTTTTGCTTGAGGAGCAAACAAGTGATTGGAAGAGTCCAATAAAATATTGGGAGTAGAAGTCTCCAAAAGAGAAATGTGGTGGAGGGGATCCAATTAGACAGCAGCTAAGGAGAAAACTTCTTCCCCAGCTTAAGCAAAATCTAAGAGGAAGTTGTGATTACTACAGTGTGCTGGAGTATCATTACCAGTTCTGGACTGAAAAAAGGATATTCAAACAAAAGCATATTAACTCAAAGTGCACATTTTTATTTAATTAGAGGTAAAACAGAAAGACCAGTAATAGGTCAATAATAATGACTTATTACTTCCTTTATATGGCACATTTACAATAAATGGTAATTTACCATTAGAGAGACTTATTAAATTTTTTTCTGCTAAAGAAATTAACATTAGTCATGTGGAGAAAGAGAACACTCTCCATTTCCAGCTCAAGGATTTGCATTCAACAAGGCAGTCAGGGGATATTACAGACCCCATTCCCCCTTTAGCAATGCAGGAAGAATTAAAGCATAACCATGTATGACATCATTCCAGCTGTAGGCTGATGGGCTACAGATCGTTTCATCCATGCTATTTGAAAAACATTCCACTTTCCAGTCATTAGACCTGCTAAATGGATTCACCTGCCATACCCTTGGAATCATTAAAAAAAGAAAAAAAAGCCTTTGGCACACAGAACCCTACTTTAGTTTTATTCTTATGGCTGATGTACTATTGCTTTTACAGCCTAAAAATAACTTTAAATTATTTTTTCACTTTCTCCATTGGAAAAATAAATCTACATCTATGTTCCCGGCTTTTATTCTTGCTCTAGGTTTATGTCAAAGTTTGTGATAAACTATTTTAGTAAACAAATATAACATGACTTTCTAGACAAACCTTGTCATTACCAGGGCTGCACTGTGCCTTAGTATTTTTAAATAACTGCCTGTTAGGCTGCTCCAAGGAAAACAGGAGCAGTTTACTTGTCAGAAGTCTACTTCTGTTAACTTCCTTAATTGTTTGACATGAAGATAGAGAGCTGCTATTTAACGCTTCTTCCAGTCACAGGAAAATATCACACCATTTGTGCACTCATTATGGCCCTTAACTTCAGACTCATTTGAAAGCTTCAACTCTACAGGTGGGATTTTCAAAGCTGCCTCTAAGTCATTAATTTCTAATTGGACACTGCAACCCTCTAGGCAAGCTTTAAAAATCTCATCCTAAATAATCAATATTCTACTCCTTAATAACCTGATCTGCAAAAGACTTGACAGGACAAAACATTTAGTTACTAAGGGAGACTGCTGTGATCATGGGAGGAAAAATAATAGATTGTATATCCTCATCTTAATGGGAGGATTATTTCCTACTCCCCATAAAGTGTGAGAGGGACCAGACTGACAAAGGACAGAGGAGAGGGAATCCTCAGGAAAAAAAACAAATCCAGTATCAGAGAAAAATCAATCCAGAATCAGGAGAACAGAACAGAATCAACAGTGCTGTGCACTGCTTGGGTGTATATGCAGAATAAGTCTAAAACAATACGATCAGATGGCAAGAAAAGCTCAACAACAGTTAAAAAGGAGAATAAAATGCTGTACAATGCCACAAAACAATGCATTTGATAAAGAGAACATCAAATAATTAAGGTATCATTACAAATCTAACTCTATGTGTTTGAAATGAGTAAGATGGGGATTTGAAACACCAAAATAAATATCAGATCTTGCTGGGTTAACTAATAGTTAAATATGAAATAAGAGTTCATTCAGGGTATATACATCAGTCTGAACAACCTAATGAAAATGGAAGAACTAATTATATTAAATCTGAGGAAACAGCAGGAAAAAAAAAAGTCAGAGAAACATTTGGGAATATCTCACCAATTCGAGACTGTAAATAATTTGAAACATACTCTCCAAATACATCAGAAAGGGGGAGAAGGTAATCTAATATAGACCATCCCTAGTCTAATTAGCAGGCATTTGAACAACTACATTTTCTCAGAGGGAAGAAAAATAACCCTCCCAAAACCCACACATTTAAAATTTTAATTATTATTTTCTCTGAGTTTCCTACATTCTCTAACAGTTACAGAACTGGGTAATAATTACTTTGTGGAGTCCTTCCAAAAGAAAATACCCTTAGCCACCTTGCAGCAGAAAAAGGATTCCATCTGGTTTAACATTCTGTATTTAAAAACACCCCAAATCTTTACATGCTGCCATCCAGGTAATTCAGCGCAATCAGAACACAGCTCCTTTCCCCAGATGGTTCTGTAAAACTTCCTCAAGGCCTCTGCCTTGATTTTTGCACAAGTTACCTGATGACATGGATTATTCATTCACAATAATGGTATAACTTACAGATATTTTGGTTTTTAATCAGCCTGGTGGTTTTGGTTTTTTTTGGGTTTTTTTGTGTGATACACATGAAAACAAATCAAGATTTTAGTACTGAATCTGCCAAGGAAATTCAAGTTTCCTTACTTTGATAACTTCACAGCTGACTCTTGATACAATATTGTCGAGTACCTACTTCACATTAGGTCTGACTTGAACTGGTAATCTGAGATATTTAAAAATATTCTGTTGCTAATATTGCTCTGTAAATCAGCAGATGATGTCTGGAGAGATGCAGTATTTATGAATTTCAGATATTTCAAAACATTATGAATTGATTTTTGTATTTTGAGCATATCTAGGAGATGCACTTACTGTTTTGTTTTATATAATCACTGTGTAGGTAAAATTCGAGGAGAATTAAAAGAAATTTTGCATAATGAAGAAGCTCAGCTTTTCAGTGCAGAGGCAGTGTGGACTGAGCAGGTTGAGACTGAGTTCCTAAGTAAGGTCAGCACCAGGATTTTAATGTGCCCAATTCTCTTTTTGACTTTGCCAAAGTCCTAGCTCAGACTCAATTAATTCTGCATTCTCCCGATTTCTAGCTGTGGCAAAACAGTAACAGTGAGATTGATGATATTGGGACATTCTTTGAATTTCTCTCCCTCACAAAATACCTTAATGAAGCTTTTCTTTCTAGTATGTCAATAGCTAGTGACTCTGCTGCCTTTCTCTAGAGAAGTACTGCTGCTATAATGCAAATACAACTCTAGAGCTGCATCAAGGACCAGCAATTGTTTGTTAACAAGCCTTGGTGTTGATACCAGGATATCAAATACCAGAAATCAATTCTGCAGACTAATTACACACATAGTTGGACTCCTAAATTTCATTTGAAGGCACTAACACAGTGGATACCATCTGAGCAGTAATTTCCCTTTCCTATTTTGATACTGCAGTTTGGAGTGTTACTCCAAAGGGCTCTGCACTGATCCAGAGCAGACACTCAGCAGTGAGTGATCCACCTGACAATCAACCTGTGGGAAATACCTTCATGCAGTTCATGATAAAATGTGCAGACTTGAACCCCTGGCATGGTTTTTCCTCTAGGAAATGGCTGCAGCCCCTGGAGACACAGGGGCCTGCCACTTGCCCTGCACAGGACAGCAGCAATGCTTCACAACTGCTCGTACTGCATCCTGAACTGAGAAACCCTTCATGTTTTCCACATCAAAGGACAGAGGAGGAGAGGAAATCCTCAGGAAAAAAAAAAAAAAAAACAAAACAAATCCAGAATCAGAGAAAAATCAATCCAGAATCAGGAGAACAGAACATATTCCATAGTGCTGTGCACTGCTTGGGTGTCTAAAACAATATGAATGGATGGCAAGAAAAGTCCAACAACAGTTAAAAAGGAGAATAAAATGCTGTACAATGCCACAAAACAATGCATTTGATAAAAAGAAACCTAATAATTAAGGTATCATTACAAATCTAACCCTATGTGCTTGAAATGTGTAAAATGGGGATTTAAACCACCAAAATAAAGATCAGATCTTGCTGGGCCAACTAATAGTTAAATATGAAATAAGATTTGCAAGGGTGACTACACAGGTAAAGCCTTGACACCTTTTCTGCAACCACTGACGTTCATACACGGAGGGACAAGGATCCCAAAGAGCACAGATCTGCTTCTTTGTCCCAGTCATTCCCCCCACGCTGTGCTGAACCACCCCAAGCAGCTCCTCTGCGAACGTGTACAATTTTCCACAGAGATAAACAGGCAATTGAAATGTAAAAGCCCATGACCGTTCACTTTCTAGGTACAAAACGCTGTAATCTTGTAATCAATATGCTATTTAGCACAAAGGCAGCGCAGCCCCTGGGGGAGGGGAGCTGCGCTGGGAATATGTAAGTTAGGTGATAAGGTTTGACGCTCTCTTTCTGCTTCGTGGAAACAAACAGGACCTAAACATTACAGCTCAACAATGCTATCTGATGGTCACAGCGCCTCAGATTCATCAAAAACAACGACAGAAAGGAACAGGAAGGCAGCCCTTGAAAACAAAGTATACCTGTTGGTTCAGGCACCCACGCCGCAGGGCTGAGAGGGAATTCCCTGCCACCTGTCAAAACGCTCACCGGGCTTTTGGAAATTCAGCCAGCTGGGGGAGGCTGAGAAACTGAAAAAAAACCCAACCAAACATGCACAGCGTTGTTTGGCAGAAGTAGAAACACTGGCACGTTTCTAATAACAGTTTCATAACATAAATTATGTAGGAACAACATTTACAACATTCACCCTTTAAGAGAACTCAAAAGAAGCAGCACTGGTTTACAGAGTCTATTCCAAATCTAATGAAATCACTAATCCATTCTTTTACTCTGATAGTGTTCTACTAGCAAACATATATTTTTTTTTTTTTTAACAAAAGCATCAGATACTACCATTTCTTTGGGTTTAATTAGGCAATAAGGAATTAATAGCCAGCTAGATAAAACTAGAGACAGTCAAAGTAATGTGAAACCATTAAACAATTTCTAGATGTGTATTGAAGTAAGCAGCTGCCTTGTCCTTTCTGACCACTGGTGGAGACAGAACAGTGAATTACACAGATAAGAGCTGTATAATAACTGACTCAAAGCAGGGTATTAAACACAGAAATTGCCTCATGTGGAATAGCAAAGTTGTTGTCTTGGTTTTAATTTGCACTTCCATTTGTACTTAGGAAAACAGTGTGATAGTTACAGCTGATAGAAATTTGAGATAAGTGGCAAAACCACATGAAATTACAAGATTTGAAGAAACTACGTAAATTAGAAATACATGCAAACTTAATGTTCATCAAATATAAATCAAAGCACATAGAATAGAAAACAATCATGCAAGCTCTTGAAAAAGAGCATTTCCCTGTGATATGTTCCAAGCCCTGTTAAGCAAAGTCCAACTTTCTTGTTTTGTGCCAACTCACCCTCTGCTGAAAGCTGCAGGGGCACATGCAGGTGAGGTCCATTCTTCAGTTTCCAGTTCAGAGGCAGGCACAGTATAATGTAAACCACTATTGATTTCAGGTCACTTTAGTACCCTGGACTGTGAACTGTGGTGGTGGTGGACTCCAATTCATAATCCCTGTCAGATTTATCTCCCACAGCTAAATCCACAGCAGTTGTGAATAAAAGAACTTAAAAATCATTTCAAAGTGAGATATGATCCAAACAGGCGAGTACAGTTTGAGGACATAGACACTGAGTCAGAAGGTAAATTACTAACAAGCTCTGCTCCTAAGAGGGCTGCTTTATTTGAATGGATACCATGAACCATTCATGGTATTCATTCATTTAGTTGAATGGATACCATGAGCTCAGAGACACCCTGTTATGAAAGCACTGCCCCGTGGCACAGGCAAAAAGAAATCATGGCAGAGCTCCTCTCACATTCTGAACACTGCAGTGCAACACTGCAGCTCTTCAGAGAACCAATTCCCCCATATCTCTTCCCTCACCCTCAAAAGTATCTCCCCAAAGGAAGTGAATCCAACCACTTTATCAACCCAGACCTCAAAAGGAGCCTCCCACAGATGTGCTGCACTCTCTTGTTGCAGCATATGTCACAGCATCCATAGCCTCCGAGGTGGCCACAATCCACAGAGCATCACCACACAATTTCAGAAAGCTTTAAGCAAACAGAGCAACATTTTACCTCACCAGAAGGCTTCAGGCATCTGCCCATACAGAATAACAACACATCCCATCAGAAGACTGCCAAGTATCTGCTCCTCCTCTCCTTCAGCCCAGCCTTTTATGCCCTCCTGTTGCTGCCCTGCAGCTGTGTGCCCTCTGCTCCCTGTGTGACTGCTCAGCACCCCTGGGCACTCCATGGCTCCTTACCTTCCATGGCATTCACCTGTCCTGCACAGCTGGAGCCCATTAGGGATGGGGCTGGGCCCCACTCCCAATCACCACAAACTCTGTGGCCACACTCTCTGGCTGGGCAAGATAACCTCCAGTAGTGCTGCTCAAAGATCTGACACCAAGCGTTTCTGTTCCAGATTGCAAGGCAAGATGTATTCTGTTGCCATCTGTATGGCAGTTGTCTTGTGTCAAGTGGGTAATTCTCCTTATCTCTCTCCCTGAGTGATCACAATCACTCCTCCCTGGCAGGGGACATCTGCTGATAACAGGCTATTGAATGTCACTGCATGGCTGATAAGAACTATAACATGCCATGGTGAGATGCTCCACCCAGAGGGAGGAGCCAAGCATTGCTACCCAGATATAATCTGGAGGTTCTGAAACACCAGCATGGCTTCCCACTGGATTCCTCAGAGGAACAGCAGCTGCTTCTACTTCCACAGATCTGTGGAGGAAGAATACACCTTTTTCTCCAGGACCCCCCTGCTCCAACAGAACCACACCTGACACTCCAGGAGGGCTGCAGCCACTTTTCCACTGGACTGCTACCAACACCCTGACCAACAGGGTGTCAGGTTGAGTTCTGACTCTGTCAGTGTTGTTCTAGTGTATTGCATTGTTTTATTTTATCCTTTTTTTCCTTCCCTATTAAAGAACTGTTATTTCCTGCTGCCATGTTTTTTGCCTGAGAGCCCTTTAATTTAAAATTCATAGCAATTTGGAGGGGTGGGGAGGGTTTGCATTCTCCATTTCAGGGGAGGCTCCTGCCTTCTTTAGCAGGCCCCTGTATTTCCAAACCAAGACAATTTCCCACACAGGTTGTGGGTTTCTTGATATTTTGCTTATTTGTGCTTTTCCTTCCCAACCCTAAGGCTCTTTAGACCATAACCTTGTGTGGACTTGCACCCTCCAAACTATGGTTAAATCTGTAGAAGCCTTCTTAGGGTAAAATGAATCTTGTCACAGGTATATTCTGTCTCTCCACTGATATAACTCCAGTCACAATACCTAGAAAAGTGGTAGCTGTTTCTCTAGGTATATTCAATATGAGATTAACTTTACCTCAAGTCACTAGAAAAATAACTAGGAGTGAAGAAAAAAAAGAATAAGGACATCAGAGTAACTATTAAAAAAGTTCCCTCTATCCATGAAATAAAGGTGTCACATCTTCAATTTTTAATTTTTCTAAAGGATTGGGCAGACGCCTCTAACACATGGTCCCTAAGTGAAATTCTGCTAGACAAGAAAAACTGATGATTTACTAGTAAGCTGCCAGTTTTTCATCAGCAAGTCCTATCATTACCCAAACCAGTAACAGCAGCCAGCCCCTGCTGCCTATTGGCACCCAGAAACACCTCCCCAGCACTACATTACTAACCAGAAACTAAATCTCACCCCCATACCTAGATTACTTCTGTAATTTTAGAAAACCAATCAAAACCAAAACAATGTGATTAAATCAAAATGAAATAATAGAAAACCAGAAGCTCATTTTTGTTTGCATTTACTTTTGCCACACTTTAGTCTGCGCTTTGGCAAGTTCTGTTGTCATATATACAGAAATATTTGTAAGAAATGAACATGTTCAAGCCCTCTCTGCAGGTCATTATCATGTGTACAAGTTTTGGGAATGCAAGCTGTAGCTCACATATACATAGAGGAATCCCAGGGACCCGCCCAATTCATAGCCCTGGGGAACCTGGCAGTTCACAGGGGCAATATCAGAAGATGAGATATTTACAGTGACAAACTGGCACCGCTGAGGCAAATACTAATGAACCAATGTCAGAACAGAGCCCACAGGGCTTGGGAGCTTCTACAGGTATTTTAAGAGAAACTTATGATCTCTGCTATCAAAAGCCACAGGAAGATCAGTGAGAATTAAAATTGACAATGTGCCAGAATCCACCTACTATGAAACAGAAGGTCACTACAAATCCTCATTAAAGCTGTCTCTCTGCTTTGGCCTGATTGAAATTTTTCAAACAGTTTATTATTACCATGAAGGTAAGGGCTGCAGTTGCCCTGCCACAACCTTTTTTCGGGACCTTTGCTAGAAAAGTAGATTTGAAACAAAGTGGAAAACTGAGAAATTGCCTGAGGACAGCAAAAGGCTGCTTAATCAACTGCTCCAATCTCCAGCAAAGAAGAAATGCTTCGAGATGCCAAAGAGGTGTTAATGATAGATATTATAAAAGGGACCTGCTACGGTGCATCTTCCAAGGACTGCTACAAAAGCCTTGCTGGCAAAAGATCAAGAAAACAGCTTGCAAGTGCAAGACCATATCTATAATAAAAGTACAATGTGACAGGTTTAAAATCCATAAGCTATGCTGAAGTACATAGTTCAGAATCCCAACGACCCAGCTGGAACTGAAGTTATTGAAAGCCTTGGCATTTAACCACCACAGGAAAAGGAAAGACCCCAAAGCCTTCTCTCATCTTCTCACATCTCTCCACTAGTAGACCTTAGGCCAGGAAGTGCAGCAGCCCAGATTGCTTCTGTGTAACCAGCTCGGAAAACAACCATGCTCTGAAAACCTGAGCAGATGTTAATCACAAAGAATGTTAATCACAAAGAACAGCAACATTGAGTAACCCAAAACAAAACTCCCAAGCCCACCACAGGTCCTTGAAACAATGGGACAAGCTGAGCAATGGTCTCCCATGAGCTTCCCTGGGCTCTGAGGCAGTGCCTTAGCAGGCAGTGAGGCCAGGCACTCACAGATGTACGGCGAGGTCCTCCCAGATCAGCTCCTCTGACTCTTCACTTACACTGCTTCAGTTCCTTCTCCTTCCTCCTGTTCACCAGGATCATTGCAGTTCTCCCTATTTCATGCACATCTACTCAATAAAGGAGTCACCTTTCAGGGTCAGAAACCAGCAAGAAAACCTGGGAACATCAGCTGGTTCCTCCCCCAGGACTAGCAGAGTATCACCATACCCATCACATTCATATTTTCTGAAAAATCCCTTCCCCCAGGACTTTTCTCTTGGAAAGCTGCAAAGCCTCAGAGAAAAAGGAAAACAATAACTATCTCATTTGCTTTGCCTGTGTTTTGCTCCTTTGGAATGTGTTTGGGATTGTTTATCCAACAGGTGATTGTTTCATTGGTTTCATGTGAATTGTTTTGACTCTTTGGTCAGTCAGGGTCAAGCTGTGTAGGGGGTCTGCAAAGAGTCAGGAGTTTTCATTATTATCTTTTTAGCCTTCTGTAAGTATCCTTTCTGTATTCTTTAGTATAGTTTAGTTTAATGTTTAATAAAATATAGTGTCATAAAATAATAAATTAGCCTTCTAAGAACATGGAGTCAGATCCATCATTCCTTCCTGCCATAGGGCACTCCTCAAATACATTAATACTCCCAAAGCCCAACCAAAGCACAAAATCCCCCAACAACCCAAACCTTTTCCCCCAAACCCCAAGGATGATAAAGGAGCAGCATTTCAGTAGTTCCCTAAGAAGGATCAGCATTTGTTCATGTCTTTGGCAATCTCACTTCTTTTGCGCTCAACAAATATTTCAATTGAGCAAAGTTTAACTAACTTTGATCCTGCTGAACGTTTTATTTCAGAAATGGTATCATTATCAAAGATCTGGAATAACCAAAAGTGACTGTATGGAAACACAAGCCTGCATGGAAGCCATTGGGAAAGGAGCACATGGTCACACCCAAGTCCTGAGATATGAGCTGGTGAGAGTGCCCTGAACTCTTGTGCTGGTGGCTAGAAGAGGCAGTGTGACAATGAATGTCATTGAAGGAACAAGCAGATGTCCAAGGAGTTGGAGTGAAGGGAAGGAGATGCATTAGTATTTAATGCATAGATGAAATTTAGCAATCATAGATTTCACTTAGAAAACGAGGTTGAGGTCTCTTGTGAGATTATTAGTGAATCGACAGCAAGGTAAGCAACAGTAGAACAGGTCATCAGTGAGACATGACAAGGAAATGCTGAAATGCAAATAGATTTTAAAAAACCCAGCCTATAGTTCAGTTCTTGTATATCACCAGTATTAAAATAAAAAGATGAATTCTGGGTTAAATCTGAGACCTAACACACCATCCTCTTTACAACAGCAACTGGTGCCAAAACTTCTGACAGCATCTAAAAAGATCCCGTAACAAAATATTGTGATTTCTGGAAACACTTGCTTTTTGTCTTTTGCTCATGCCCTTCTGTAACTCTCTCTCTGTGCACTTCCACCACCTCTGTCCTCCCCCCAGCCAGTGGCATTACTTTTACAAAGCATCTACTTCTTTCTCTCTCCTGAAACCTCCACCAGGCTCTCATTTACCTTCATAGCAATGAGAAGAAGCACTGTTTGACTGTTACATTAAAAAGTAACATTAAAAACATTTTCTCTCAAAATTTAAAACATCCTGCACCTACCTTGGTGCCATGTGAAGGCTGCCCTAGAACTGAGATTAGACACAGTTAAAGAATTGAGCAGGGATTGATTCCAAGGATCTCCTCCATGGACCCACCTTGGGCAGCACCAGAGCCCAGCCAGGGCTGCACCCAAGATGAACCAAAATGGCCCCAAAATGCACGAGCGCTCCCGGGGTCTCTCCCTGGGATCAGTTCTGCTCCATTTGCACCTTGCAGTTCATTGTCCCATCCCAGCTTTAGCCCAGGCAGTCCCACCCTGCTTGTTTTTCTCTCTCCAGCCCACGGGGTTTGTGCTCTGGGGCCTGAGATTTGGATCATTTGTCCTTGGTGCCCAGCTGGAGCAGGAATTGTTTTGTCTCCCTGCTCTGTGCACAGAGCTCACCATCCCCTCATGTGAAGCTCAGACCCACCCACTAAAGCAGCACAGAATGTGAAACATAGAAAAGCTGAAACCTGAGACATGATTTCCTCCCTCTAGAGGCTCGACAAGGCCTTTACCTTGTTGAGTCTTTATTCTGAATATTTACTAATAACAGGTATTTAATAACAGATATGTATCTAACATAGTAAACAACTATGAATATAAACAACTATCAATATAAACATCTAATAACCGCTAAATATCTAATCGTAAATAAACATCTAATACTGGATAAATGTCTGATAACAGTAAATATATAACAGTAAATGTCTAATAATAGATAAACATCTAATAATATTAATAACAAACAATAAACAATAATAAACATCTAAGAACAGTAATGCCTCACACAGTAGGGTATCATGCAAACAAGAATAATGATTTTTGTGAGCAGTTTTTTGGGTACAGAAGAGGAATCATTTAAAACAGGTTTTCATCTGCATCAGTGTCTGTTTTTACAGTAGTTTACTTGTATCAATACCATAACCACCTTAGCTAAAGGAAGAGAGGATAAAAAGTATCAGGTTATGTCACTGTAAAGAAGTAGTGAGATCAGAGCTGCAAATTTTATATCTATTCTTTGTTTTACATGGATGTAAGGAAATAAGGACTTCATTATTTTGTCCAAAACAAAACAAAGGTCAGTACCATTCCTGACAAAATCATCTGTTTGTCCTTCAATAGCTGTTTATTTGTTTCATATTTACTATAAACAATGATCTTCTCTTGAGCTCCATCCCTATGTTGTTGCTGTACTACATGGATGTCACAAAACTCTTCTCACATTTGGGATCCCCAGGTGACAATCCAATGCTGCGCCACAATAAATGCATTAATAAAAACTTAAAACATTTTCTTGTAACCTGGCTTTCCGCAGACTTGAGCCAAGCAAAACACAGGAGTGCATTGCCTGTGTGCTGAACACGGTGACAAGAGGTGTGACTGGCACACAAATCACACAGCAGGCACACTGTGAGCTCATTTTTTTCTGAAATGGAGATGCAGTTCCCTGGTCTGGCACACAGAAATGTGAAACTTTGGAACATAGCTATAAAATCCATCACAGCTCCCACACAGAGTCAGGTCTATATTTCAGCTCTGCTGGACTGGACATGAGCAGTATATGGATATCACAATCTAGCTAAGGGAAAAAAAAGAATAAAACAGATGGGTATCTTCAAATTCTCACCATGAGAAGAATATAAAGTGTGTAAGATGCAGTTTGTCTGCCTGTGTTTTCAGTTCAACTCCTCTATGCTTGACTACATGTTATCATGATGAATGATATTTTCTTTTGAGTTTGTTCATTCACTAGGAGTTTTTGGCAAAAGGATGGTCTGAAGTCTTTGTATGATGATGCTCAAAGTTCCTTAAAGTTTTGTCTGCAGAAGCTAAGCACTTATATAATGAAAAACACAGGAGGACACAGAATTACTTAATTCCACAGCTTTGTCCCAAGAAATAAATCTGCTGGAACCCTGCAGTTTTGCAATACATGATCCTCTTAAAGCATGATCTATTGTTTAGATGTCTACATACAAATCAACTGATAGTGCCTGATATTGTTTCCTGTAAGAATTATATCTGAAGCTTTTCTAGGTATATGGCTCACATAATTACCTTTTTGCATGCCTGCAAGAATTCCCACAAAGACCAGTAAATCAGCAATACCTGGGGGTACAAAATGTATTTCACAACTCCACATTTTCAAGCTGTGAGAAAAGCTCAGAGTTTCCACCTGTTTTCACAGCAGTAGGAGGCTGGGCCCTGGTCATCTGAAACATCCTGTGGGGCTCCAGATGCACACCATGATGTGGTCACTCAGCAGACAGGCACTCCCCCACCCCCAGGTCAGTGTGCCCCAGGGCACAGTGGCATGGTGTCACCTTCTGCCAGGGAACGGAGCAGCAGAAATGGTGGAGATGGACCCACCAGTGCCTGGCTGTGCCTCTGCTGTGAGGATTAAATGATTAGACACTTGGGATCACAATTTTATTTTCTCACAGGCAGCTTGCAGTGAGCACCATGATCCCACTTTGATCTTCTTACATGGATCAAACAGGAAAAAGGAACAAGTACAGAAGAGCAGGAGCTAAGATTCACCATAAACCTCCTCACTTCTGACCCAAACAGGAAGCAAACTGCCACCTCGTCCTCGCCAACAGCATGTATTTATAGGCTGGTCCAGAGAGGAAAACATTTCTCCTTCCTCTTCAAAAAACCTCCTGTTTGGGAGATAAGGAGCAGAAAAGATATTAACATATCATTAATTATGCAAACAGAAGGCATTCAGGTGTCTGAATTCGGAGACAATGCAAGAAAGCATTTGGATGGAATCATAGAATCCCTCATGTTGGAAAAGGCCTTTAAGATCATCAAGAGAAACCATCAACCCAGCACCACCACCTTGTTCACCATTAAACCATGCCCTCAGGTGACATATCTACATGATTTTTTAACACCTCCAGGGATAGTGACTCCTCCACTTCCCTGGGAAGTCTATTCCAATATTCTACATCCTTTTCTGTGATGAAATTTTTCCTATACCAAATCTAAAACTCCCCAGGTACAACTTGAGGCCATCTCCTCTCATCACTTGTTATCCGTGAGAAGAGACCAACATCCACATCCTCACAACGTCCTTTCAGGCAGTTGTAGAGAATGATAAGGTCTCCTCTCAGGCTCCTTTTCTTCAGGCTAAACATCCCCCATTTCTATAAAACAAGGAGCAATGAGGAAAAATCCATTCTGGTAGAAGCTGGGTCATTCTTTTGTGAATATATGGATGTTCCAATAAGTAAGATGAAGGCTTAGTACCACTGTAGGCAAAATTTATTTTCATTTGTCCATAAACCGCAAGCGAAACTACAGCAAAGACACTGCTTGCCTGGAAGCTGACCAAATACATTACTCCTGAAAGTACATCAATAATATTCCTCCAAGTCTTTTACTTTTCACTTGGCAGTAATTTCTTTACTTACTCCACATCACTATTTCATCTTTGTAAAGAGGCATGGAGACCCAAAATAAGCTCCTACTTCAGCATAGCACTTAAGCACATATTGAACATAGGTACCAGCAAGTTCAGCAGGGATGTTCACATGCTCAAATCAGCCTTGGGATCTCTGAATTCAGACAAGCACCATTGGCACTGGGAACAAAAGCACTACCTGACCTGTCCATCACAGCCCAGAGGAGCGATTCTGTCAGGCCCATCACCAGGAGCATGGGGCAAACACCAAAACACCCTCCCTGGGGAGGAAAAGGGCTCCTCCTCCAACAGAAACTACTGCAGCTCTGCTGCTACACAGCAAACAGCAGGAACATTTGGTTATAACATTAAATGATGCTGTTACAAGTGCATAGGGCTGTGGGAAAGAAATGCTGAAGCACAAATGCCTAAAGTGCGTAAAGGAGCAAAGGAACTGCCATAACGGATGGAAATAATTCCATATTTTCCCTCCAAAAACAGGAACCACAAATGAATACATAAAACATCCAGGCCTGGCAACTAAATGGCAGCCTAACTGCAGTGAAAACCCCACAGTTATCTCAGGGTTCAAAAGCTGGCTTCTATTTAAATCTAAAGAGGTTCTCTGTCTTTATTTTTAAAACACTGAGCGCTGTCTGGCTGGGTTCTTCTCTGCTACACAAATGAAAAGGGAGGCCTATATTAGTTAAAAAGAAAAGAAAAAGGTCAGAGACAAATCTAGTACATATATTATAATAAAAGAGCTGATAAAGAATATTCTGCCTCAAAGCTCATGCCAAGCAGGAGCAAGAACCTCATGATGTTGACAACAGGTACTTTAATCCTCAGGTCAAGGGTAGTTGCTATATGCCCTGTCAATACACTGTTAAACATGATTGATTTGGTCCAGTGACAGATAATCTATTATGCACTCATACTTCAACCCCACTAAATCAAAGATAGTTTGTCTAGCAGAACAAAATGACACAACATAGGAGAAAGCACAGGGACAAAGTAATAGTATTCTTTTCACCCAACATTCTCCTGTGACAGAAGGGAACCAACATACAGCAGCAAAAGGTCTAGCAAAACACAAATGCTTATGTCTCTGGTGGATGTAGAAGAGGAAAAGGAGAACACTGTAATTTAAAAGGATATACTGATGAAAGAAAAGTCATAGAAGTTCTAGCAAAATGTCAGAGAGAGTTGCAAACAGCCTAAACATAAAGAACAAAGTAGGGACAGAAAACCTGCCCCTGGAGTCAAGCTGTATGGAGATATTTATCTTAAACTTTGCAGTGGGGGAACAGAACCAAGCTCAGCATTTCTCATCCCCTTCAGTACAAGGGGGGAAAACCAAATGGGATTCTCTCCAAGTATCAAATAGCACAGTATAGAGGCTTTTATTGCCTGGCATAGACTTGCAGTTCCCAGCTTATTCTCCCTCCTGGTCTCTCCTTATTTAATGTGGATATCTGTCTAGAGACAACATGTCTGGGAACAACATCTTCCTACGTGTATCCCAATGCTGATGTCCTAAAGCTAAGGACTGCCCGACCAGTCAGCATGAAAATGGAATGCATCCATCCTCTTTTATGATACACCCTTAACATCCTGATGTTCACAGCATCAGAAGCCTGTGTTGGTAAGAGGCAACACATTTCTGTGAAACAACTGAACTCCATTACTCTGTCACCCAGACATCCTTTGCTGGTCACAGAGACTGAAATAAATGGACCCATGCCATATAAAGAATTAGCAAAGGGTGTAAGTAGCCTAGGAACTAGAAGACAAATGTTCTGTGCACATCCAAAGCTTGAAGCTGGACATGGAGTGCTCTGCTGCTTGGCATTGATACTCTACCCCCATCCATTTCTTTATGGATTATAAAGCATCAACTGGTTACCCTGAGCTGGGTACATGTGTGACAGCCAAAGCCCAGAGGGCCGTGCAGACACTTCAGGGTGTGATGGAGCACAGCCCCAGAGCAGAAGTGTCACCATGATATTTTCTGGAAAATCCTCTTTGCCCAGGATTTTCTCCTAGGAAGCTGAGAAGCCTCAGAGAGGAATGAAATCAAGAATTATCTGATTGCTGCTCCTGTGTTTGCTGCTTTGGATTGTGGCTTGGACATTGTTTACCAACAGGTGAATGTTTGACTGGTTCCATATGAATTGTTTTTAATTAAAGACCAATCACCATCAGCTGTGTCGGACTCTGAGGAGTCAGTCATGAGATTTCATTACCATTCTTGCCAAGCCTTCTGATGTATCCTTTCTCTTTCTTTTAGTATAGTTTTAGTATAGCATTCTTTAATATCATATAATATCATAAAGTAATAAATCATCCTTCTGAGGACTTGGAGTCAGGTTCTCATCTCTCACCTGGTCCTGGGGACCCTCACAAACCCCACACAGAAGTGCTGCACAGACTGTGCAGCGGCCCTGCCAGCCCAGGGCTAGAGAGATGTGCTGCTGAGCTGAGCTGCCCTCTGCACACCAACCAGTGCCTTCCACAGCTGCACAAAGGCATTTGGGGCTGTGCTGAGGCACTTGATTGCTGTGCAGGAGTGTAAAGGGTTACTAAATAAAATCTCCCCCTCAGGCCTTTTCTTTTGGAGGTCTACATGGCGTGGACCAAAACTAATTTTCTCTCCTAAACACATCTAGCAAGAAAAGCTCAGCCATACACAGAAGCTGTGGAATATTTGACAAGGACAAAAAGACTTGGAGAACAGTGAAATATTAACCTGGAGATAGTGTTCATGCCCCTCACCCTTTAATATGGGACAGAAATAAGAGGGTCAGCCCTCATCACAGAGTAAATAAATAATATTTTACATTCTATTGGACAAGTACAGTATATATTTTCAGTACAAAGTCATTTTACCAAAGCCAAGTAGCCTGCAGATATTTTTGTGTTTCCTCAGCTTTATTATTTCCTTCCCTTAGATTATACAGACACAGATTTTTCTCTAATTAAAGTAAGTATACTACAGCTGTGTATAATTTTTCTCCTCAAGCTTTGTAAAGTGTTGTCAAAGCAAAGAAGGAAAAAAGCCCACCATAGTAGTGATGGTGGCCTATTTCACTTCTGTGCAGCCAGCAGAATCAAATTTGCTTCAGCTTTAAATGCACTGCCAATTTGAAAAATTTAACACGAGCCTTTTTCCTTCTAATAATAGACACCATTAATAAGTAACATTTACAGATTCCTTCCAGCCTTTACAGCATCTCCAATATGCAAAACCTGGTATTTTTGCAAAGGCTGAACTCCAGAAGACCTCCCAAGAGGCACATGGATCAGGCCTTCAGATCATATGAACCTACCCTGATATCTCCAGAGCCTTAGGGAAACCATTTCAACTTAACCTGGCTGAGGAACTGGCTCACAGCTTTAGAAGGTATTTATTTTCACACTCTGACTGACACTGCAGACCAACTAATCTAAGTATTTATCCCATTCTGTGCATCACTGATTTAAACTTAACAATACTCAATTTATAGACAACGAGTAAGGGAATTATGTGCTTGCTCCAGGTTGCACAAGAAGCCAAGACCAGGGCAGAAATAAAACCTTCCATTTCTGACAATAAATCTTGTATCTGACAGAGAAGCCATCCCACTCTCTACTTAAAAATAAACCACGTGTAAGTGTGACCACAGAGGGGACACATGTTCAGCTGACACATGTGGGCACAGCTCTTTTCTTGTCAGCACAGCTGTGCTCTGTTTCAGTAGCTCATCTGATCCAGAGTTTGTGTATGTGAAAACTGACTAAACACATGAGAAACAGAAAGCTTAAACACATGCAAGGTGTGTTTACATGGTCAATCTAAAATTTATCTCATTACCAACAAAGTTCTCCCCCCAAAACACTTAAATTCCAACCATTTAATGCTAATTAAAGTCGTTGTTTTTAAAGCAGCCTATCTCCCCTCAAGCAGTTAAATTAGGCTTAGGAAAAGAATGTGAGATGATGTACTCGTTTCTTGTTACCATAAGAAGAGTGACTTCCTTGGCTGGATGATTTTTAAAGAAATCACATGGTGGTGATATAATTTCCCCCCAGCTAATAACTCTGGTGTGCCTGAGAGGCAAAGACAGAGAAGAAAGGTCTCATTACACCGAATAAAGAGCAATTTGAGAATACCTACTGTTACCTTCAGCAAGGCAAAACAATTTAGCCATATATATTCACATATGTTCTCTTCAGTAGAAACTCTATGTCAAAGCCCAGATCATGCCTGACTCAATGGAGAGCACTCATAAGACACAAATTGCAGACTGCTTCTGTAACAGGCTGAGAAAAGAGAAAACACATTAAGAAAATGGAGTCCTTGAGTATCTTGTAAATAGAGAATGTCTGCCTGAGCAACCTGTCTTGCAATCAGTCTTTAAGCCCTAAAGGCATAAACTTGTGCTGTATTTGCTGACTGTGACAGAGCCATACCCTACCCTAAATGCATCATTTTAAGAAAAGGCTCACATCAAATGTAGGGGTGTGGGGGGGTGTTTGGGTAAAAAACAAAAATGAAAAATAAATTATACACACACACAAAAAAAGGCACAGTCACTTTGAAGGAGTCCAATTCCTCTGAAAAGTAATATTTCACTAATATTTGGTGCACAAATATTCCAACCCGCAACCAGCGTCTCAGCCCATCTGTGCCCTGCAGCCTTGCTACCCCAAAAGCGACACCTGAGAAATAGAGGCAATTGCTGTCTATTTCACTGTATACAAAGGGGCTAATGAACTCACATTTGAAATAAACCAGAGTCATTCAAGCTTTAGTGCAGCCATATATTAAGATACGAGTATATTGTTCTCTGTCCAAGAAGACTTCAACGCAGGAGACATTAAACCATAAAACCTTAACAGCCCGGCCAGCAGAGCTGCTGCGTGCCTGCCCGTGTCCATGGAACTCCCTGCACTTCCACAGCCCAGGGAAGAGCTCCTTCAGCTCCCGAGGGAATCAAACAGCTCGCCGAGGCCGGCTCCTGCCAAAGAATGGAGATAATTTTAAATACGTGCCCACCTAGGAGACGAGCTGTATTTGTGCACTTGGGAACAACTCGGCTAAGTCTGGAGGAGACCTTCAAAACACAACTAACAAGCCAGGAGAGGCCACTGAAATATATGAACTCGAGACTGGAACATATTAAGGACAAGATCTGAGCAAGCACGTGAAGATGTTCGCCAGCACCTGAGCGCAAAGCCTGTCCTCAGACAAAGGCAGCGAATCCCCATCCTCTGGTTCATCTTTATCACGACACACTCGAAACTTGTAGGAGTTTGGAAAAAGTGAGTGGCCCTGGACATAAACTGGACACGAAGTCCGTCAGAAAAGCCTCCAGTGCTCAATTCTCGCCGATGGGTAGCGATGCCCCTTAGCCCTGTCCAGTACCTCAGCCCTGTCCAGCCCCTCAGCTCAGTCCCGTCCCTCATCCCTGTCCCGTCCCTCAGCCTTGTCTCTCAGCCCTGTCCGCTGTCTCTCAGCCCTGTACCCCGTCGCTCAGCACTGTCCCTCAGCCCTGTCCCCGTCCCTCAGCCCGGTCTCTAAGCCCTGTCCCCCGTCCCTCAGCCCGGTCTCTAAGCCCTGTCCCCCGTCCCCCAGCCTGAGCCCTCAGCCCTGTCCCCCGTCCCTTAGCACTGTCCCTCAGCCCTGTCCCCCGTCCCTCAGCCCGGTCACTGAGCCCTGTCCCCCGTCCCTCAGCCCGGTCTCTAAGCCCTGTCCCCCGTCCCTCAGCCCGGTCACTCAGCCCGGTCCCCATCCCTCAGTCCGCCCCCGGCACTCCGAGGGTCAGACCCGGCCCACGGGGCCGCCCCGCCCAGCGCGCACGGGCCCGGCCCTCAGGCGCCACCTGGCGGCGCTGGGGCCGCCCGTCCCTCATGAGGGGTGGCCGTGGCCGGTGACTGCGATGGGTAAAGCTGGCGGCGAATGGGGGTCCCGACCACCGGAGAGCGTGTCCGGGCCTAACCGAGAGAAGAGAAAAAGCCAGAAGGGGGTCTGAGATTGTGGAGTCATGCCCTGAATTAATGGGGTCATCCCATCGCCAGGCGGTCGGACAGAACACCGGGTAACTGCAGATTTGGGGGGGGATGAAAGACTGTCACTTTGCTAAAAGTAACCCTGCATCTGCACGAGTGCTCTGGCTGCTTATAGACCGACAGCAAAGCGAAAGGTGTGGTAATAAAAACACGATTTAAAGAGGAGAAAATGCTGAGCTGCCCGGCTCGGCAGCACGGGAGCCGCGGAGAGCGGCGGGTGCGAGAGGATCCGGCTCTGGGACGGGGCAGGGAGAGAGAGAAGGGACAGGGACAGGGAAAAGGACAGTACAGGGGTTACAAACCACAATTAACGCGATCCCCTCCTTCAGCAACCCCACAACACCCACACAGCTTCTGCATTCTGAAGACCTGCTCTGCAGAGTTGTGTTTCACATGTGCCAGCGCTCTTGGCCTGTGATACCAGCTGGAACATGCTCACTACAACAGCAAAGAAAAAAAGAGTAATTAAGTCTGAAGGGTTTTTTCAGTGCTGCATCAACCTTGTGAAGGATGCAGACATACATGGCGCAGCCTCCCTATTCACTACATGGCAATTAAAAAAACCCCAACAATGTGTTGCCTCCTAATTCTACCTTCTTTTTGGTTTTAGAAGTGTCCATTCTCTGTGCTATCATTATAGGCTGCTCTGGTGTGTTTTCCATGAGGGTTTTAGATGTCAGGATAAGGCAGAAATCTATAATGATCATTATTCTGTATTTTAAGGACTCTGAACAAAAAGAGTCACGTTGTTGGGCTTAGGGGCCCTAAGCATTCTTGGTGTACTGTGTGTGTTGTTAGAGAGATGAAATATCAGAGTAGCAAATGCTATTTCCCAACCATTATATTTTAGAGTATGTACATATGCTTGTATTCTGTTGTACTTTCCTTTGATATGTATTTCAGAAATGCAGTAGTGCATTTCCTGTCTTCCTAATAACAGTTTTAGCTTTAAAATGCTATAGCGAATCCTGCAAGTGTTATGATCAATATAAAAGCAGCTTGAATCCTACCATGTTGGAATCCTGGATGCTGAGACTTTTAAACTTTCTGTGCTTAAAAGCACAGACCCACAAGAGAACACTGAGGTCATGGAACAGGCTTCCAAAATTAATTGATAGTACTGAGATTACATGTGTGTAGTTGGTTAGAAGTGTTTATATCACAAGGTAAAAAACCTAAAGTTTGGGGTTTTAGAATATAGAAATAAATATGAAGAAAGATAGAGGTTTTAAGGTGAAGGCAAGTTGTTCTTTACCTTCTTCCTTCTTCATGGGTTGGGTCATGTATTGTAATTAGACAGAAAAGTGCATTGCAAGCTTTGAGAGATCAGTTATTAAGTTAAAAGGGAAAATAATCTAAGTGTCCTTTCTTAATTGAATTGTTTAGTCTTAAAAGACCTTGTAACAAGAAAGAAATAGTTTAGAGGAAATGGTTAGCCATTTTGTGCCTTACTAATGAAAACTGCCAAACTCATAGATGTAAGACTGTTTTACTAATAAGAAATAATTAACACCTAAGTCCAAACACAAACTACTGTCTTGAGTATCTTCAATCCCAACCTCAAGAAACCAATACTACCAGTCCTTTTTTTATTAAAAAAAAAAAAGAGAGAGAGAATTTATTAACCTTTCATATCTTGGGGTCTTCCTCTTGAGCCCACTTCTGACAGAATCTGTGAAGATTGCAATGGAAGGAATGGGAAATAATCTCTGTTTATTCATGCATCATTACCATAAGAGAAGTAACAAAAAATCTCAGTAGGAATTGAAACAATTCTCCTGCCTTTTGTTGGTACCTAGGAGTGAGAGCATTCCCTTCTTCCTACATTTATTATCAGAAACAAGTTTTAATATAAACTTTAAAGCAATTGTTCTACTTTAATGAAACTACTAAAAAGATATAGTTTAATAAAGCTGTTATATGAACCAAAGAACAGTTAGAATCTGTTATGTATAGATGTACTAAATATTACAGTATGTTAAGGGGCTTTTTTTAAAGATGTATGGGATCAGACACTATATCAGAGTAGCTGGAACTATGAATAAAAGTTCTATTTCTGCTTAAACCTGGTAAGTGAATAATTTTTATGATTTAAGTAAGAGAAAAAGCCATGGCATCTTATGGCATGGGTTGTTTCTTCCCATTTGAGATGGTGCATGAACCCTGTGTATCCAAAGGAGTCAAGAACTGCAAATAAAACTCCAGTGGAGATTCTGCCAAAGAAAGAAGTTTACGTAGTAAAGAATGCATAAACCAGCAATAGTACAGAAATGCATGCTGCATCCATGCCAGACTTAGTTATTGCTGGAATTAATAATCATGTAAATAATAAGAGACAGAAAAAGAGAATTGAATTTGGTGCCAAAGACACCAACCACATGTAGTCTTTCTTGCTGAACACTTAAAACACAAGAACTTACTATTTATAGATCCTGCAGTAATTCTAGGTGTCAGATGGTAAACATACAAAAATAGCATATTTCAAGGTATTAAATTATTTCCCAATCCGAAAAGCATGCTGTTATTGATAATTGTTTTATCCTTGAAAGCCTTGCTCATAGGAGAAAGTACACCAGTGCATCTCTTGATTTAAATATATCTACTTCTAGAAAGAGAAGTAAAATCTGTGAAGAACATCTACAAAGGATAGGTTTCATTGTTCTTTGCCATTAACCAGAAGTTTAGAATGTAGTACTATAAGTTTGTATGTCATAATATGATTAGTTAAGAAAGTTTACACTGTAATATAAGTTTATAAGACAAAATATTTAAGGATAAAGTTAAAAACATAAATATATTTGTTAGCAGTATTTTATTGATTGATAAATTGTTAAAAAGTCTTGTAACTAGGGGTTTTTTGGCTTTTTAAACTATGCTATAAAGATGTGAGCGGAACTCACTCTTCTTGCTTATATAAAATACAAGAAAAAGAAACTGCACCATCAAAAACAATTCAGAGGTCTCATCCCAAATTACTTCAAAATTTCTCACAAATGTCAATAAACCTCTTGACTGTCAGGGGGTTGCAATTCTGGAATAATCAAAATTATGTGCCTTTATGGAAGCTCCTGTACTTAAAACTACTCTCATGATTTTTAAGTAGGTATTTCAAAAGTCTGGGCCTCACTCTCAGTTACATTAGAATAACCCCATCAACTTCAATTATCTTAAAATAATATGAAGATCAGAGACTTATCATTGTCCACTTGCTGCTGTCTCTGTAATAGAACACTGTGGGCATCAGATTTAGCTTTTTTCTGTGGAAAGTGATTTCTCTTTCATACTTTTAATAATGAGATCTAACATAGAATCAAAGTGACTTTTAAGAACATCCTATTTGTTCCTTTTTGATAATTTTTTCTTCCTAATATACCCTAAAAACTTTAACCAGAATCTCAAATAATGAGATCAAAACTATTTAAATTAAAATACATGTCTAGACTATTGAGTTATGCCTCCTTCAATCACACTAAATAATACAATCTGGAGAACCATAGCTTCCAGCCAGGTCTTTTGTGTATTTGGAAAAGCTTTATCAAGCCTAAGTTAAAAACTGCATTAAACTACATGAAAGTTTTCTTCCTAATGTGCATGGCACCATTTCATCTGTAACCTTGCCCAGTTTCATTCGTGGGTTGGATATCTGTGTGTCATCCCCAGTGGTGAAATTTGCCATCTTAAGTCTTTAGTGGGATGTATCGTGTCACGGGTTAGAAATTGTTTTCTCATCATAATGGATGAGTTTGACAAAACTCTCAATGCAAGACAGAAATACAAGAGTAGCCAATTGTGCTAAAAATATGAAATGAGTGAAGCCTGCTGAAGTGCAGCTGGGAAATGGGCTGTTACCTGGAACCAGCTCCAGCAGCTGTACCCAGACATCCACAGCTAGAAGGAACATGTGTCTCGGGGTTCCAAACTCTTGTGTTCAGTCATGCCTTTTCATATATCCTTCTTCAGTCTGTATTTTCACACAGTAGGGAAAAGAGTTAGGGAATATTCTTCCTCATGTCTTCTTCTGTCTTTTTAAAAATTATATTTTCTTCTTTAATTTTACTTTATTTTATTTTTTTTAATCTGAGTAAACTCTACACGGATTTTTTTTGTGTTTCTGTTGTTTTCTTCATGAAACCTGAAATGGATGAGCCTGGCCTGACCATGATTCTGAATTTTAAATTTCTCCTTAAAACAGGGGAGCAAGTTATTTCAGCTATTGCAGCTATAAAATCTAGATATTCCCCTCTGGATAATCGCTTTTGTGCAGCCTTACTTAACAGAACCCAGAGATGAACTGAAGAGAAGGGGATTTTCAGAATAATGCAGTTAATGGATCTTAGCATCTGTATGATACAGAAATCCCATTTCAGAAAAAAACAGCCCCAAAAAGAAACAGATTTGTTTTCAATTACAGGGTTTAAAGTCAAAGTGAGGTGGACTTAACTGGAACATTTCTAATTTACCTCTGGTGAGGAACTTGCCTTGCATCCCTAATAAAATAAAAATAATATAAAATTAAATAAGAAAATAAAAATAATTTTGGATATGATGCAGATGATGTTGTAACCTTTCTTCCCTTTTCAAAGAAGGCTGTGTTTAACAAGTGGAGCTTTTTAGTCTCAGGTAAATTACGTTCATGCTAATTTGCTTCCACCTTTCAAATCTTGAACTGCAATAAGCCTGTCTTTTAGTGTATTTTAAACTTCATTTAGAGAGAGGATGTGCAAGAACACTCTCCAGAAATTCCTTGTGAGGAGATATTTGTACCATCTAGATTTAGATACCTTGCTTGCAAATCTGATTTGTGCACAAAAAATATGCCTGTAAATTCCAACTAACTTATCAAATAATTATAGGATTTTTAAAAAATTAATCACTTTTAAAATGGTTGCCAAAGACAATTTCACCTGTCCAAGGAAAGAAATAATATGGTTGAAGTTTTCAGAGAAATTGGAAGAAAAACACATTTTAGTAGAATAGATGCAGTAAGTTTAATGCTGATTTTAAAGCTTATAGATGCCAGTCCCTCAAGATCTCGTGTGAGTTATGAAATCCAATTTTATTCTAGTAACTCTGTAATAAAGTTTTATAAATGTTATAAAAAAAGGTTTTTACTAAGAGTGAACTGAAATCTGAGCTATCTGACCAAGTAATAAAATTGCATTCCTTTGTCACTAAGTGTCAGAAAAGAAGTTTTACAATCCACTGCTGGAAGATGGAGCAATGGTCATATTTCAACTGATGATTATTTTGGGTAGAAAAATTTGATTTTAAAATGTTTTTAATAGCATACACACCTTAGAGAATACTTGTTTTGAATAACGTGCACACTTCAAAGAACAATTTTTTGCTGCAGTTGTTAGCTTTGGTTGCTGAACATCTCAAAAATCCCTTTTTCACCCTGAATATTTCTTTTGTAACTGTAGATCAATAATTGCTTTCTCACCATATTGTCATATTGCCTCAGTCACACCAAGGGAGTACTAAAATCAGCGTGGAACTGTTAAAAGGTACCCTCATTCTACCTCTAATTAAGAATGTTCTTGCATTAATAATTGTAATTTCTTTCATATGATGAGATTTAAAGAATGCGTAGACTCTATTTTCACTCCCCCACAAAAATTGTCTTGTACTTCTACTTATACATGACTGCTATGTGTATTATACTGAGATTATTCCATACCTTCTAAAGTTTGTCATGATTTTCTTGTTTTAAAACCATGTTTCAATTAGTGAATATCTTTGAAAAATATACTTTGTCTCATTCCTTCTTTTATTGCATACAAAGATGGAGAATCTTTGATTCTCCACAGTGATCACTCTAATGATCACTAGTATTACTGTTTTATAAATTACTATAATATATTTCTCAAAATTTCCCACAGTACTGAATGGTTTTGGCAGTACAAAATGGATAATGTGAATTAAGTTTAGCCTTTAGACTAAATTTCCATATATATGGAAACTCTGGAGAACCTCGATTTTCAACCAGAAAACTCTTCTCATGCCTTATTCCTTAGAAATTAATTATTCTGAATGGAACAACATGATGGGAAAAAAAAAAAAAAAAGAAGAGAGAAATCGGAAATGGAAAAAACCATAATTACATTTTGTAACACTTTGGTGAATAAAATCCACATTTCAACGAAATCAATTAGATCCAACTCCTTGTAATTATCCTGAATGCAACCCCAACTTGAATTTACCTTGCTACAGGAACTGTGCAGTTTGCCTGTTTAAAAAGACAGGTTTTATCAGCAGCTAAAGGCACTTCAATTAAAATTGAAGTCTTAACCAGCCAGAAGCCTGCTGGCACTGCCTTGATGAGCTGGAATCCTGATTGGAAACTCTCTGCAGTGAGTGCACAGCAAAGAACCGTGGCTGTGTTTCCAGGGATGCCCTGCTCTCTGCAGATGTTTCCTGAACTTCTCTGGAATTTCTCCACATCTGGGTATTTCTGGAAGGGCCTTCATGATGTGCTCCATGGATGGGGAAATGCAGTTTAGGTCCAAACCTAAACCACAAAGAACCAACTTTGTGGTTTAGGTTTGGACCCACCTAAACCACAAAGTTGGTTCATCCTACTTTCAGGAGAAGTCTTGATTTTCATTATTCTGTGTCCTCTAAAATACTTTTCCTTCAGATCTTTTTTATTTCATTATTTTGCTGGTGGAGTTTGTGGGAATCAGAAAAACAGAAACTTCCACAGACACTGAAAGGTTTGATCTGCAGCCTTGGAAGAAGCTTGGATTGATGTAAAAATACAACACACAGACATTAAACTGAAAAATTATAAACTTATGTTTCCATAGTTGTAAGAAAGAATATGCCTTAAGTGGGAAACTGGATGGGTAAGATGGTGAAGGGTTTATAATGTAGGGGTGTGGTTGTATAGAGCTAAGAGTTTAGAAGTTAAAACAGAAGCATGTGTGTGCCTGTGAGTTAAAAGTCCATTGGGAAAAAGTATCCACAGTGCAGCAGAATTAAATAAGCTGATGGGTTAGAAAAGCAAAATAAACCCTGTGGCAACTGTCCCTTGTGTTAGAAGGTTCTGCATTGCCTTGTAACACAGAACTTGGGAATGCTCTGAGCTATGGCTGAGTTCTTGCTCCTCTAAAATCTCACAGCCTCTGAGACTGATGTTTACCTGAGCAATGAATCATTCTTAGCCCAAAAATGGTCCCATCCCTTCATTACTGGTGGTGGTAAAGTCTCTTCTGCCCATCCCAGCAAAGGCCAGAGGGATTGGTTATATGCCAGAACACTTTTTTCTGGGGCTGACCAGCTTGAAGAATCTCCAAATGAAAGATGGCAATGGTAATGGTAACTTGAGAAATTATAGTTGAATATATTCATATATTTTAGAGCTTATTATACCTGATTCAATGCATTTGTAGCTGAGTGTAAGAAATACCATTAACCCTGCTATTAGTGTTTGATTATTGTTAAATAACCTCTTTTTTAATCTGTGGTTTCTTCACCTAATGTTCATAAAATCTGTAGAGTACTCTATTGCTTTTTGGGCTCTATTTCCTTAGCATATTCCAGCTACTGAATTCACTGTAAAAAGCTCTTATACTCTGTGGTGGGATAAATGTGTTGGTCTTTTTTTTTTTTTCCTTGGCTGGTGTTTTTTGGTTTGGTTTTTTTTGTTGTTGTTTTTTTGTTTGTTTTTTGGGTTGTTTTTTTTTTTTTTAAAGCAGAAAACCCAGGATAAATAGTCACTAACACCAGAGAGTTCCAATTTTAGGTGAAACAACATCACCAAACACTACTCTCCATTCAATTACTGTGATACTTAAATTACTAGAATGGACACAGGTGACAGTTTAATTTCCCTCTACATTATTGTTTGAGGTTTTGAACAGATTTCTTTGATACCACTTGTGATTGTGATAACCTAAATAAGTTTACCTATTTGCTTTGTTAAGCAAATGTAAGACCCAATATTTAGTAGAGCTACTTACTTTTTTTTTTCAAATGACAGATTCTTGATCAAAAACCGCTTCCAAAAATCATCTAAGAATTTCTCAGTGTTTCATTTTTGCACAGTTTGAATATAGAATATGCAAATGAGTAGCCACAATTGATATAAAATTTTATATAAATAAAATTTTATTTATATCAATAAAATTGTTATAAATTTTTTAAAAATTAAAATATTTTTAAAGTTGTATTTTTACAAAAATATAAATAGATATAAAAATTTTTGTGTGAGGTGTTGACAGTGATTTACTTTCATCTTTTTTATGTATCCTTTTATGATTCCCAAGGTTCCAGCAGCAGGCTCAGGCTCTGCTGACACAGCATTTCTGCAGGCAGAATTTCCCTGCTCACTGCTGGGACTCTCAGCTGAGGAAGGCTTGACTCAGCTCGGAAAGAAAGGAGTGACCTGACAGGAACTGCACCATGGAAAGATGGCAAAGATGGGAGAAATAACTGAGTTTGGGAGAAAGAAGGGAACATCAGAGGATGAAAGAGGAGGAGTGTGGAAATGCAGAAGAAACCTTTCAAATTAAAGGGCTGCTTCAACCCTTAGCTGCAGATGAGACACAATTTCTTTGAATTCATTTCACTGAATCACCTTGAACATGTTCAGTAGAAGTGTTGGGACATTTGCCAGAAGTCAAAAGGTTAAGCCTTCCACAATATTTTTTAAGCAGTTTTGCTGGTTTTAAGTATACATTCATATCTCGATGATCTTAAAGGTCCCTTCCAACCTAGAAATTCTGTGATTCTGTGATCTCAAAAGATTTTTTTTTTTTTTTTTTACATCAAAGGAAGAAAGACAAGTAAAAATTCCAACCGGTAACTTCTTAGTGTTAAACCATTTTTTCTTGTGGGTATCATCATGGTAACTTTTCCAATCTCACCTTTGAAGAAAATACTACTGATGTATTTTAGGCCCTTTAAAGTCACCCCTAATGTAGTACCTTTACTTTTATTTAGGATGTAATAATAATGAATAAGAACAAGATGAATCCTTAAAGGGAAAAATGTCAAGTTTTCTTTTTTCTTTCCTGACTTCTGAAAATAGACTGTTCCTTGGAATCAGTGTTTCCTTTCCAAAAGAATACGTTGCTAGGGTTTGGAATTTTAATTAAACGTGAAATTCAAACTAAGCCTGCTCTAATATTAGTACTACTCTTTGTTGATTTTCTACAGCAATGACCCTTGGAAAAAGAACAAAATTCTCAAAATGTAGTTTTTCATGAGTCCAGAATTGCCAGGCTAATGTTCCAGTGGGGATTGAGCTGATGATATAAAATTCTACCTCTGATAGGCAAGATCTCATTTGATAAGGTGAGTTTCTAACTGAATTATCAAGCCTCAGTGATCTGTCTTGGGTCAAACACTAACAACATCAACAACTATGTATGGCTTAACCATCATAGTACTGAAAAATAAGCACTTAAGGTTAGTTTTTTATTCTCCAAGATTTGAAGATATCCTTAATTTTAAGAAGAAAAGAGTCCCAGTGAAGACAGCTGGCATTTAAATTTGCCTAAAGATACAGCTGCTCTTAATGGCTACATCACACTCTGACCCTGAGCATGACAAATTGTTTTAGCTAGAAAACAGAAATTATAAAAGATTCTGCATTTGTGTGGTAGTCACACTGCTTGCCAGTTTTTCTTCCATTATAACAACTTTTTGATCCTGTGCTGGTGTACAGACACCTTCTCATCAACACAAAAAACCCAAAGAGTTAAAGACTTACACTCAATGCAAAATATTTTCTGAGGAAGTCCTGTGGAATCATTCTGGGATATTTTCTATGGAGAGCAGCATTTCTCCACAGATCTGTTCTGTAAACTGCATACAAACCTCTTTTTCTCTACAGCTACTTGAGAGTACTAATTTTAGTATTTTCCCTATTCCCTAGGTGGACAAAGGCACATGATGGTTGCCATTTTTTCTGCCATTCTTTGTTTACAACACCTATTTCTGTATTTTTCTCCTTGCTGAGATGCTGCTTTGGACTTAGACTTCAGCTTAGCCAAGGGTGTGAGCTTCACTTCCCTGTGGAGTGAAGTTATTTATGAGCTGCACATAAATAACTTTGCTAGATAAGGCACAGAGCATGAGGAACTTCTCCTCAAGTTTGAACTTCATGTTCACAGAGAAAGTCCTCTTGGACAATTTTCTGAGAACCAAGCCCTTGAGAACAGAGGATCTTTCATGATGCTGTGGACAGTGTCATAGCTGTTAAATATGTGACAATCACAGCATTTCTTCTTTCTGGCCAAACTTCTCCCAGAAATACAGCTTCCAACCTGATCCTAAGCTGGGTAAAATTACAGTAAAATAAATTGATTACTTGGCTAATAACATGCTGAGCAATCTGTTCTTCAAGCAGAGATGGGCACTGCTAGTAAGGCCTAGGGGTAAACAAAAATTTTTGGCATGAAAGAAGATTACAATAATCATAACTGCATCATAATATTGACTTTTTCATTGCTCTTAAATTAGACATTGTTTAAGAAGTGAGCAGTTTGGAACACCATTGTTTTCTAAATTTCTTTCAGCCTACACCTAAATGCTTACTTTTTTTTTTTTTTTTTTTTTTGGAAAAAACATCTCAAAACATTAATGATCTATTAAGGAAATTGAACAGCCTCTGTTGTCCACACATAAGAAATCAAATTTTCTTCATAAAACAATCCAGAGAAAGAAGGCTATGGAATAAAGCTATCCATAATGTATAATAGGTATAAATATGAGGTTATTCTGACAGCAGGACCACAAGCATATAAATTCTAGAGAGATAAGAGAAACAACAAACTCCTGAGCTGGATTTGCATATTTTGCAATCTTGCAGTGTCTATCTCTGCTTCTTCTATAATTGATTTGAAGCTGCTGTAGCAGCATTAAAGTGTCAGAGACTTCAATTTATGTGCCACTCTGCCCAAACCCACAGCCTAGTCACAGAAAGGGAGCTATTCAGTCACAGCATGAGTTATTCCTTATTTTGCTTGTGAACACCTTGCAAATAAATGCTGGATGGTTCTCGAATCCTCCTGTTAATTATGGACAGGAAAACCCTTTAGACAAGAAAACCTGAGATGTGCAGGCAAACAGAGCTCTCTGGAGGCTGCTGATTGTGCACTGTGGTCACTGACCTGTCACTGCTGATTTACCTCTGGATCACCCTCCTGTGCCTGGAGCAGCAGGAAATGCATCTTCCATAGGATGCTGTCAGGCTCTGAGGTGTTGGTTCCTTCCCACTTTAATAACAGCATGGCTTTTCATTCATCTAAAAAAAATACTGCATTCTGATTTGTGGCTTTCAAATACCAGATGAAAATTTTCAAAAGCCTTTCAGGAATGACTGGGTTTGTTAAAAAGTTATGGTACGTGGCAGTCAGATCCACAAGTCATGGCTTAACCAAACAATCTATTTAAGATTTAACCACAGGGAATATTTCTTCAGAAGCTGGAAGTATTTTTGAGGGAAAGATATGTAATTTACTTATTTTCACTTAAGACTGAAGACAAAAGTGCCTTCAACTTTTTTATTTTGTAACAGAAATCTCATTATTCAGACAATTTCAAACACCTTTTTGGTTAAATACTGAACTAGGATAACACTTGTTTTTATGAGTAGCTGATCATGTACAGGAGGTGTAGGCACTTACCTTTCCCTTAACCATTGGACACAACAAAGATTTGTACTTCTTTATTTTGTTCATTTCAGAGTACAAATAGGAAATTAAATGAAACTCAAATTGGAGAAACTCAATAAGGAGAACCAATAGATATTTACTTGCAAGCTGGGATTTCTTTCTCCCCATTCTAGGAGAAAAGGAAGATTTCCTATAGCTGAGATGACTTTTTGTACCTTCAGAAATGAGAGATTTAAAAATGGGAGATGCCATTCTGGAGGAATTGCCAGTGCTTATATCGTGGGGAGCAAGAGAGAATCTGGGGATCTCATTGCCACTCAAAATGTTAGGCTAGCTCACCCACACTGGAAAACAGCACTATGGAAAAATTTGTCTAAAAAAAGTAGTTGAGATTTTAAGTGAGTTTTCTGGCAGAATGAGCCCTTTTCATCAGGCCTGCAATCTGCTTGCAGATGAGATAGAAAAATGAGAGAAGAATAATGAATTAATAACAATCAGGTTTTGATTATTAATCTTAACTCAATATCACTTTTTATTTACATGTTTTTAAAGTGGAATGGAACAGTAAAAGCAAGTTTCTCATGCATTTTAATTTCCTGAAAAACTAGATAACAGGCTTCTTAACTCACTTACTTGGAGAACTTCTTTGGGTTTTGTGTTCTATTTGTTTTGACAGTTTTATTGCTTGTTTTCTACTGAAGAGAAAGCAGCCTGTGCCACACTAAAAGGAAAATATTACAAGTGACAACAGCCTCTGGAAGATATAGCCATGAATTTGATGACAAAGCTTCCTAGGGTATGGGAAAAATCAATTTGATTCCAAAATAGTGTCACAGAAATTTCTTTTAGATTAACTTGAATCTGTTGAAAAAGTTAATGGGTGTTATAATGCATTTATTATTTTTAAGGCATCTGTGGCTCTTATAGAACGGAAAACATATTTTTAATAAAGTCAAATAAAAATCTTTGATTATCAGGAGTAGTGTGTGTTTTGCTTTAGTGGAAACTTCAAATATATTAAATTCCTGCTTCTGAATTCATGTAGGGATCAGTTCTTTGAAGTCAGAAGGTATAGCAATGAACTTTGTAAGCCTACACTGTGATGGAATTAGTAATTTCTAAATGAAAAAAATAAACTAGTAACCACATACCTTTCCTAGATTATATGTACACCTCTATCAAAACACCTGGCTCTTACATTTCTCTGGAGGAGAAAGAACATACACCTGTGGCAGCTGAATTTTGCTTCTTTTGGATGCTGAAATAGCAATTAAAATTAGCACATAAATAGAAATGTACAGAGTTACATTTATTATATGGAGTTAGTTTATATTCTATCCAGAAAACCATGCAAAAAACTATCTAAATAAAAGTAACTAATAAATAAATGTATAAAAGTAACTAATAATAAAAGTATAACCAGATGAAGGAAAATACCAAGAGTACATATTATCACAATCTGCCTTTAACTCACAGACTGCAGACTAAAAACTGCTATAGAAGTTAGAGGGAATAAATCAGAATCTCAGGGTGGTATTGTATCTGTTGGTCAATTTCCTATCAAAAAATTTTATATTTTTTGACAGCTGCCCACAACCAGAAAGAAGCTAATAGGTAAGGAGAAATAAATCACAGTAGAAAAGAAGATTTAAAAAACAGTTTAGATTGGCTTTTGGAATTTCTAGGTTGTTGTATTCTCACATGTAAGGTTCCTGGAAAGGGAGGAAGAGGAGATATGGTTCTTGCTCCCAAATATCCTTAGAAAGTAGTCCCAGTTTAGGAGGCAAGGGATTCAGTGGTGTTTGGCCTCACCCTACTCAGTGGAGTTCTCTTTCCTAAAGCATCACCCACACCATCCCAAAGCCTAAATCATTCCTGCACAACAGTAACAAAAGGAGATCCACAAAGGAAATAAAATACTTGATTTGCTGTTCAAAAATTTGAAGCTGCATTAAATCTCTTTCACATATTTTATTCTAATTTTTTTTCCCAAAATCTTGGGGACCTCTGATGGCACAGAGCTGCAGTGGAATCCAAAGAACGCCAGGATTATTGGTATTGCTCCTTCATCACCTCTCAAAAGAGGATCATCATTTCATCCCTTGCAGAAGTGGAAAGGATAATCAGGTTTTAGAATTCAAGCATTATTGGGATATTAGGTAGATTTAAGTTAGCATAAGGGGGATTGTAACAGCATAAGCTATAGAGGTTGAGAAACCAAGGAGATGGAAAACTGTAAGCCTCCAGCTGCAGCATGGAGCAGTAAACCCAGGAAAATGCTGACATCTGTAATGCATCAGGAATGTAAATGACTTCATTGTAACAGAAATGATAATTGAGAGCTCTCACTGAGCATTTTGGACGTTTGAAAATTTCTAATTTTTTTCCTTTTTTGATTTTTAATTTTGGAGCTGTGTGAAACTTTTATCTACAGTAAAGGCTGATCTATTTCCCTGTTTTTATTTGTTGCTACTGCTTTGCCTGTGTTTCCTGGTATTCTTTTGGTTTTGTATGCAATCAGAAGCATTATAAGGTCCCTCACAAAAATTACATTTCTGCCTATGTGCATGACTTTTTATGTTAATGACTATATTAAATGCTTTCCTGTACCACAGTTACGCAAGAGAACAAACATGCTATAATGTTAAATTTTAAGGTTTAAGGCAATGTAATATACCAACTCCCATTTTCCTCACAGTACCCAAAATACTGTGAAGGACATGTGAAAAGGCACTCAGAGTATACACACTACAACTAAAATGTTTGGTTACCAGTGGAATATCTTTTGGTCATCTTATTAAATCTATAATGTTTCCTATCTGAACGCCAAGCAGTTTATTTTCCCCTAAAGTAAAACCTCATGGTGGAGCTCAGATTAAAAATGGCCTAAGAAAGGACTTAATCTGATTAGAAGCTGACAGCTCCATCCCATATCAATTTACAGGAGTCAGAAGTGGTTAGTTATATCAGTTTTCCTTGGTTATTACGTTCAATCTTGAATAAATGAGGGGGAAAGTCTGTCTGTGCTCCTCACATGCAGTCATTTAATTCACTGTTCTTTGCTGGCAAATCTCATTCATAGTGCTCCTTTGAAATATGATTGGTGATGCCAATTACCACAGGCATATTGGCTGAACAGAATATATTTCATTTTATTAGAGGAAAAGACATCAATGGAATCTGCTGTAATTTTTGTGTCCCTTGCTATTTAATTCCTACACTGTTTATTTTTTATTTCAGAGGTTGAGCATGCATCCTCTGCTCCCACTCAGTTTCTCATTATTTCTCCATTAAGACAAATTACAATATAATTCAAGAATATCCAAATTGATGAAAGATGGTATTGCTTTAGCTTTTAAAAGCTAAAGAGCCATAGAATAAGCAGCTTCCCTCATCTATAATCTCAGTCCTATCAGGTTCAATTCAGTTGAAGACAATATAAATGTAGGAGTTCAGAAACCAACAACCAAATGGATAAATTGCTTACAGTAAGGATATTTTATCATGCAAATGTCAATAATCTCAGATATAAGCTTTAAAGGAGAACAGAAAATTCAAATTAAAACCAGAGAGTTCATTGACATAAGACAAATTATAACTTAAAACTGAGTTTGTTAAAAGAAGAAGAGTTTTATATGAAAGTCTTACTGATATTTTATATTTGGCTGAAGTCCTGGCTTCAAAAGAATTTGGATTTTACCCCCAGTGTACAGCTACAACTACTCTTCCTCAATAACAGGCATGAGCCATCTGGCAAGGGTTGGCAACCTGGTTTTGTGGGGTACATCTGATTAATTACCTTCTGATTAATTACCAGGACCTGAGCTGGTCCCTATCTCACCCAGGCCTTGGGAGCTTCATCCTGGTGAGCTGAGCAGGCTCCTGCACCCTGGGCTGAAAGGGGCACTTGTGCAGCAGATAAAATAAAGAACATCTCAAGTTCATCATTGTGGGTTCTGCCACAGCCATTTAAAATAGAGCCTTAACTAAAAATCTCTAAGTATAAATAATAAAAGTTAACCATACTATAAATTAAAATACGATAAATTAAATAAAATGCTATAAATTAACACTAAAAATTAATAAAATTACATTACTATACTACTAATAATATTATCATGCTATAATAATATTATATACTATGTAGTGTAACAGTATTATTATACTATACTATTATTATACTACTATTCATATTGGTATAATAATACTCTTAGTATAATAATAATATAACAATATAATATTTTTATTTTTCTCTTTTAAAATTTATATAATTATAATATAAAACAATATAATTCTACTACACTACTATTATACTAAAGTTAATAATACTATAAATTAAAATACTATAAATTAAATAGTGTATAATAACATAACATAATAGTAAAAATAACATAAATTAATAAAATACTATAAATTATTAAGACAACATTATTACACAACTAATAATACTATTATACTATAATACTAATATAATAAATAGTTTAATAGTATTATAGTATAATTGTATTATTAGTAGTATAATAATACTGTGAGTATAATAATATTAGCATAATACTCAGATAACAATATATATAGTATATATTTCTCACTTAAAAAAATATATATTATTATAATATAACACATAATATAATTTTGCTATAATACTATTATACTAAAATTAATAACATAAATTAAAATACTATTAATAAAATACTGTCAATTAAAAAATGACATTATTATACCACTAACAATACTATTATACTAAAATACTATTATAAAAATAGTTTAATAGTATTATTATACTGTTAGTATAATTGTATTATTAGTAATATTATAGTACTATGAGTATAATAATATTAGTATAATAGTCATATAACAATATAATATATAATATATATTTCTCACATAAAATATATATATAGTTATAATATAATACATAATATAATTCTACTATAATACTATTACACTAAAATTACTAATACAAATTAAAATACTTTAAATTAAATAAAATACTGCCAATTAATAAAATGACATTATTAAATTACTAATAATACTATTATACTATAACACTATTATACTATATATTTTAAGAGTATTATTATACTAAATAGTTTATTATTAGTATAATAATGCTATGAGTATAATAATACTATTAGTCTATGAGTATGATAATACTATTAGTCTAATCATCATATAAGAATATAATATACATAATATATATTTCTCACTGAAGATATATATAATTATAATATAATACATATAATTACATATAATTATAATTATAATATAATTCTACTATAATACTAAAATTAATAATTCCATAAATTAAAATACTTTAAATCAAATAAAATGCTCTAAAGAAATACTATCAATTAAATAGAATGCTATAAATAAATACTATAAATTAAACAAATACTATAAATTTATAAAAAAAAATAAAAATCCTGGTGTGCAGTGCCAGAACAGAGCAGAGCAGTGATTTCAGGAGCAGCTATTTGTGACTCCTGGCAGTGTGGGTGATCCCAGGGCCCAGCACACAGATCTGTGCATTAAGGGCACTCATAACTCAGCCAAAATCCAGCCTGGCACCTTATTCTGATGCTCCCACAAACAGCTGACCTTTGCTGCTGCACTTTTGGTACATTTTGAAATGCTCACAAATGCCACAAAGAGGGAGGGAGCGTTTTCCTTCAAAATTCTCAAGGGAAAAGAAAAAAGTAGGTGAAGTTTAGCAATAAGGCCATGTCAAAGACAGAGGTTGTCAAAATCCCAGCAAAGATGAAACTGTGAACTGCCCTGATTTACCAGGGAGGAGCAGAGCTCCAAATCCCTGTTCCACTTCACTGGGCACAGCACAAGCTGCTGGTGCAGATTTATCTGCATATATTTATCTACATTGTACAGATTTTTCCTGCAGCCCCAGCCTGCCCAGGCACACTCCCTTTCTACCACAGCCTGGTGGGAGCTCACCAGCACTTCAGAACTGTAGCTGTATTTCACCTGCCGGGTGGGAAAAGAATTTAACTGGGTTTTTAATTTTATTTACTTGTAGCAAGCAACATCAATTTATCACAGCCTCATTTTATGCATCATGTGGATGAATCCTATATAATATAAAATAATCAGAATTTTGAAAAATTTTCCAACTAGTTAAAATATGATCTTGGTACTTAAGTTTCTCCTTTAGCTTTGAATACATTTTAGCAAATATGTTAAAAAAGATGTTTTACAACAATGAAAAAAAATATAAATATACTATTACAGTTTGACTGAAAACTCCCTGAAACAGGATGGAAAGGTACAAGCCCTGGTATAATATCTTTATATTGAATATATTTTTATATATTTCTAGATAAAATATATATTTTATCTAGAAATATATATTTATATAAAATATATTTAATACTTATAAAAAGTATAATTACTATATATTTTAATATAAATTGTATTTAAAGAGATGAAGGATAAATATAAAGTATATAATTATATATTATATATATATACACTTTATATATTATATATATTTATTTTATTTAAATATATAGGTATTAAATTTATATATAATTCTATTCATTTATATATTTATATAGTATATTTATTTATATGATTTATATATATATATGTGTGTGTGTGTGTGTATATATATATATATATATATATATATATATATATATATGTTTATAGTTATAAGAAACCATTAATATCCTTTGTAGATTCAGATGTTCTCAGGAAGACTCTCAGTTAACAATCAGATCTTTACAAATAGAACAATTTCAGCTCTGAGGAGAAATCTTGGTGGAGATATTTTAATGAAAGGGTGAGGGAGAACAGAAAGTCAAACAGACCAAGAAAGCAGCACTATCGTATTAGGAAACAGTGATGCAAATAGAGCAACCCCGGAAAAAATCCATTGGCAAGGGAGTTTTGGAATATTCTCTAATCAAACTAGACTTCCCAGTCTGGACCTTACAGTCTGTGTAGTGCACTTTGGTGTGGATTCCAGGGAACAGGACTGCATCTCTAGGGGGAAAAAATAATTAGATTTATTGCAAAATAAGTCTGCATATGTGCCATTTAATACATACAGTGCATTATTCTTCATTCTCTTTCTGCAATGCATAGGTAATCTCTCCAGCAAGGATTTTTTAAAGTCATTTCTGTGCAGTACTTGAAGCAGATTTTACTTGAACTTCTTGCAGCTGCCAGGACATGCCTGAGATGAGTTAAACTAAGAGCAGAGTGCTGGAAGTTGATAATCCAGAGAATTGGAGGGGTTTGAAAAGCAGCAAAAACACTCCCGGTCTTTCCATGTGTGGAGGTTT